>NW_026623633.1:228479-262334 GCF_030028575.1 Malurus melanocephalus
CAAAACAGGGATTTTTTTGGTCAGGTGAGTCTGCAGCTTGGTGAGATTCTTGATCCAGCCCCTGAGACAGTTGTGTCAGTGTTGGTGCAGGCCCAAGGGATGAGCAGGATCCTGGAGCAGAATCCCTTTTGGTGTCTTTTATACCCTTTTGGTATCCTCAGCTGATCAGGACACTGAATGCTCGGGTTTCCAGTGAATTATTTGGGTGTTGTATGGTTGCCTTGTTTTTCTTTCCTGCTCCCATTTCAGGTAAACCATTGTGAGTTATGGGGAAAGTCGCTCTGCATCTTTGTTGCAAGCCTTTTGGGTGAACAGCAGCAGCTTTGAGCTTGTGAATTTTCTTCTGTTCCTCCTAACCACATTCTAATTTGGAGTTTTTTCATCTTTCTGTTTAACAGGAAAGATGCCTGCTCTAAAAATATAGAACATGGCTCCAGATCTCTGTTCTGAGAACAGCTGGTCACGTTCAAAATGAATGCCTAAAGAAAATAGCAAATTTGAAAAGAAATGTGAGTTTCTGAATCCTGGCAAGTGAAAGGCTGGCCTGAGGTAAGCCAGCCAATTCCTGGATGACTCCAGCGCCAGTGTGAGTGCCAGCACTTTTGCCTTCTCTCTTTCGCTGCAGAGCTGGTGCTAAGGTTTCAGTTTCACGTAAACTGTTCCCCAAATGGTTAGTTCTGGAAATAACAGCCCAGTTCCAATGATGACACAGGTGACATTTTCAAAATCAAAAACTGGGACAGTTCTGTAGTGACATTTTTAGGGTCTCAAAATATCCCTGCAAAAGACGAACGTATGCTTAAAAAAACATGCTGATGTCACTACTGCCAGTGTCTGCTTCAACAGCGATACATACATCCTTCCCCAAGTGCAAGGTTTTTTCCAGTTGCTTTAATTTGAAGTAAATTGTGTCATGAAACACCAAAAGTGCTGCTAACACTCATTCTGCTCTTGTCTGAATCGTGATGCTGAACCAATTTAACTCCAATTAGTTCAGTAAACCAGCAGGACAAGTATGGAGCATCTCTTGGATGGTGTAAATTCTTTATCTTTTAGGTTTGACTGGGATGCTCTCGCCTGCTGCAGCTCGGATTTCAAATGTCACAGAAGCATCTGCACAAAGGATGCCTGGCTATGGAATCCCACCATGGATGTGGAAAGGCTGGCATGGAGAGGGAGCCGKGCAGGGGCTGCACTCAGGGCTTTGCTCTCCACAAGGTGCAGCAACATTGGAACATATCTGGGAAGTCTCAGTCTAAACTGTGTGTTTTGCATTCAGGAAGAAATGAAACGTTTTCCAGTTTACATTGAAAATGAAAAAAAAACTTGTGCAGCTCAGGTGCTGAAAGAAACTCCTACATTGCTGGTATGTCCTATGCATCCAGAAGAGTGTTTCTAAAATAAATGTCAATGTTCTTTTTGCTTTAACTATTAGAAAGTAAAATAGTTTTTTTTTTTCCCTGAGAGTCACGAGCCTCACTAATTAGAACTGACCCCTCACGTTAAGGACGGATGCTTAAAACCCTTCACGATGTTGARTGTACACACCAAGAGGTGACAGGTACACAGAAGTAAATTGTAGGCATCTTAAAYGTACCGGCTCTACCCCTTGTTACAAAATGGCTTTTCTGCTGATGGGTATTTCCTACAGTGTTTGTCAAACAGTAGGTTCATGGCTTAGTCAGGGACAAAGTTATTAAGAACATAAAACGCCATCTGGATGGTGCTAATAAACATAAAACCTAACCTTCAGAKGCACTGCAGCAGTGACCAGACTGCACCAGCCCAGATTGCCCTTCATGTTGGAATCTGAGCCCTGCACTAACCCTCGTGGCTGTCCAAYCTCATGTATTTCACTCTGAAAATATAAAATGTGGTGATTCCAGCGAGACAGCCAAGCGACCTATCCCTGACATCTTGCTGGAACGCTATCTTAAAAGGACTGATTTCCTAGTAGAGYTTCTTTTTCAGTTTCTAAACAGTTGGTAGTTGCTTTTGAACTTTTATTTAGGATTTCTGTTTCTCAGTTTAGTTGGCAGTTCATGTGGCAAGGRAAAAAAGCTTAAAACCCTTTTGCAAGCTGAAAACACCCAAACCCATCCTATAAATGCATTTTGCACTTGTTTATATAAGAAAATGCTGGGATTTTCCATTCAAAGTCTCTCCTGTGCTCTAGGAATAACCTAGCTATCACTTTACTCCCATAATCTCCTGCAGACTGTACCACTGTTAGGGAGAGAGAAGGTTGTTCAGGCCTAACTCTAAGCTGTGTAGCATTAAAGGTTGGTTTTCCTCTGCAGGAAGGTTTGGGTTTTTTTTTTAATATGACAGGACATGGTTTGTCAAATGAATTTGTGCTTATCACTAGCACTTGCTATAGTTTTTATTGGCTGATAAAGCTGGTGTTTGCTAACAATCATGACACAGGCRTTGTGATTTATCATTCTAATTGTAAGGTGCCTGTGAGTCTGGTGTAACCTTCTACTTTCAGCATAACCCAGCAGTGGAGGGGTTAAATAGCTTGGCCACCCTCGCTTGGTACTTGTCAAACTGACATTTTTGGGGAAAAAAAATCAGAAAAACACTACAAGCCCTGCCATGCCCATTGCAAAGGCTTGASCACTGGGCAGCATCAGTGGGTGCCCACGGGCTGAGCAGTAAGTCTGGCATGGGGAAATGCAACTATGGACACATATATTATCCTTTTCTCCCTTCTCTCTATAGGCTCTATATCAGAAAAAAACGTTTTCTACAGGAATAGATGGTATTTGCACTGTGCTTGTGTCAGGATTGCAGGGATAGTCCAGGGAGCAAGAGTGCGGGTAGCTGACTCTCACTTTGTGAAATGSTGTTGATGTCAATTATTCCTCTCTACTTTTACACTTCTGTTGTGGCCATCATTTAATGCTAACTGTAGATGATCCTTTTGTTRTGTAAGTTTAAAAGTATCCCCTCCATTCCCCTCAGAGAATTCAGCTGCTGGAGATCTCTTCTCTGTCTCTTCGCTAATTATGACCACCCCACATCTCCACAGAGTAGATGCTCATTCAGTAGCATATTCTCAACTAAAACAATTTCTACACATGAACTTTTAATACTAGTAAGACATTCAGTAAAAATCTTAATTTGGCTGAAGCCATTATGGGTGTATGACACTCGAATGTAATTAGCATTTCTTGTTTTCATCTGATAAATACTTTGGCTCAGGTTTGATGTTCCTTTTCAAGACTATATTGCCTCTAGTTGTCTCCAAGTATAGTGGATTTAGCTTCAGGTGGAAGAAAGTAGCAATTTTTGCAAACAAAAAAAATCATCCTTATGAAAATTGGTTGCAATTTAATAATTCATAGAGTAATATTCAGAACAAGAAACATCAGAATAAAACTTAACTAAATATTCACAGTTTGGGAATATCCATGTTTACTTGCTAATGCTTTTTGCAAAATAGGAGCCCAAATATAGGAAATCTGTGTTATTATCCATTACARTTAAATGGGTTTTGGTTCTCAGAGACTCCTGCTAAAATCTGCACTCTGGTGAACAAGTCTGTACTAGATTATTTAGTGTCTGCTATTAATAAATATTTCATTGTGCTGATGGAAAATATTTCTTTTGCTTTGTGATACAAGCCCTTTTTTTTTTTTTTTTCATCCTGTAGGAAATTTAAGGCACTTTCTGTATTCTTTTTTTTTTTTTTTTTTTTTATTTTTTTTTTTTAACCTGGGGTGGGACTTTCACACACAGGCAGTGGCTGATCTGATTTAGCAGATTGTGTTCAGGTTACTTGGCTGGGTGTGAGTGAGATGATGTGGTAGGTTGGGAAGGCAAATGGAAGAAGTGATGAAGAGCCAAAATCATCCTTGAGAAGCTGTCCCCTCCTTCAGTGATACTGAGATGCTGCCGAATTCAACCAAGGCTCCTGACATTAAACTAGGATTTCAAATGGAGAGAGGCCTTTTCGGTCTTTTTAAGGCCAATGGAAAACAAGTGAGTTTTCCAAAAGCTGTTTTTGAATTGAAATATTCTTTTGCCAGAGATGCCACCAGAGTAACCAGTTCCTGCCACTGGAGTGGGACTCTAATGTGTATCAGAGAATTGAGATGGAGAAGGAAACCTGGTCAAAGCATCTTTGTGTTTCACCATACAGCCCTGGGAAACCCAGGAAATTTCTAACAAAAACATCTTCTTCCCTCCTCATTTTCATCTGAACACCCAGAGAAAGAAAAAGAGGCAGGAGGGGAGATGCTGGGAAAGAAGGATCAGGTGGTGGGTTTCAGTTTCCTTGGCTGTAGGACCAGAAGATCCTCTGTCCCACAGTTCACTTTCCTTTTTCTTGGCTGATGAATTCAGYGTGTTGCAGCAATGCTGGGGACCCTGGGATGGGTTCTGTGCCACAGACATCACTGCATATCCTGAGGTATCTGTGCATGCTCTTTTCTGCTCTGACAGCCTCTCAGGACGGCTTCTGTGAGCCCCTCCCTTGATATCTTCAAAAAGGGGCTGTGCACTGGTGAGCATTAATTTAATGTGGGATTCAGATTCACCCCTGAATGATAATCCAACACTCATTAAAATTGTAAAAAATTATTTTTCACCCCAATAAGAGCAAGAGCAAGCCCGCTTCAGTGGCTGAGATCCCCACCCTCTCTGGCTGCCCTTAAAGTCATCAATTTTCATGTTGAGTCTGGGATTTGAAAAAAAATACCAGGGACAGTCAGAGGAGCATCTTCAAAGTAACAATGCTCTCAGGAAGTGCAAATTCTGCATTTCCTGTACCTGCCTCGGGGTCTGAATGTGAGTTTGGCCCCACAAGCCCCATGACTGGGCACCCTTACAGACCCAACAGAAGATATGGAAGAGGTAAGCATGGATGCAGGAAAATAAAATGCTTCCTCCTCCCTTTCACAGCAGAGCTGACCAAAGCAGTGTTGCCTTTTGCTTCCTGACCTGCTTTCTGTTTTTGAGCTTTGTTGCTTCTCCAGTGTTAAAGTGTCCAGCATTTCTGGCAGAAATCTGGGGGGATGAGGGTGCTATGGGCACTTCAGTTATTTCAGGACAAGGTTTTGTGGAAAAGACAGCAAGGTTCACACAATCTCTTGCTCTTTAGGCAGTGGTGTAATGTATCTTTCTTTCATCTAAGTCTAATGGTTGTTTAGGAATCCAAAACSTAAAGATTGACAGTTTTCTAATTCTTCCATTACTCCAGATGATTGATTCCATTTTCTGACTGAAGAAGTTGGCTTTTTGTGTTGAATGAACCATGTTCCAATGTCCTTTCATTATTTATGTTCATTAATGAACAACCCCCCTCCTGCTCTACCACCTCCCATTTTCCCATAATGTAGTGGCCATTATGTCCCTACACCAAAATCACACACCCTTAACTGTTTTTAACAATCTGCGTGTGGTCTGTCTGGCTGTTCTGTCTGTCTGTCTGGCACAAGTTTCCAAGGCTATTAAAAAGGAAAAATAGCATTGGTTCCTGTCAATGAGACTGGGGAAGATTTTCAAGGTCAAATCCTGCAGCAAACCGCTGTCTTTCACAAATGTGAGAGACTTGTAAGAACCCCATTCACGTGATAAATATTTATGATTTGGGAGGAGGAATTCAAGAGTAAGTGGAATCTTCTGACATTGACTATCGTGGGAATTTGGGGGGGAGAAGGACGGGAACAAAATTAAGGGGGAAACCTTCAGCAATTTTAATCATTTCAATTGCATTTTCTCAGCAATTTGCTTTTCACTTGGGGAAAATCCTTTTCCATTGGAAATAGTGAAATGGGAGGGGAACTTTTTTCCTTTCCAGTTCTATGTTCTTTATATTAAGACTGTAAATCCTGAAGTGGGGCTCTCTCAGTGCAAAATACTATTGTGGTAATGGATTTGTTGGCATCCCTCAAAGCTGAGGGACTACATGAATTTGCCAATGTATGGATCTGCTTTCCTTCATTCCAAGTTTCTCAGCTGACTTGTAATTACATTGCATGGAAGGCATATATGTTTTCTTGGGGTAAACTGAGATTTTGACCCAGGGGAGGAGTAAGTTCTTTTCCCTTTTCCCTTTTTCCCTTTTTCATGTGAAARCCTAAGGAGATGGAGACCACTCCCTTTAGCCTTAGACATGTTTCTTTGCCAAGAGCATTATATCTTGGTTCAGGGATGAAGTGCATTGAGTAAGTATCCCTTACCCATTATCAGAGAGTTTAAACTCTGAGTATCCTAGARGAGACTGGCCAGATTTTCCTCATTAGTAACTGGACATTTCTAGGAAAGTCTGGAAGCACAAGTCAGCATGATTCCTATGCAATGTGATTTATCTGTGGGATTCTGACTTTTTTTCCCATCAAAACAGTTTCAGCTTTTTTTTTTTAGTGGGTCCTTGTGTGACTTGGACTTTTTCTTGAGAAATGAAATTAAATTAAATTTTAAAATCTGACTGTTCAGAAGCTTTGAGTAGAAAACATTGTCCCCCTAACAGAGACATTCCTTTGGGCATGCTGAGGMATCCACTCAGCCGTGTTGGACAGACATAGATAGGGAAATTTCATATTCCCAAATACTAGTGTTTTCCTTCTACCTCAGTTTGACTTTCTGCTCTATTTGTGCATCATCAAAAGATATTTCTGCATGGAATTAGGTTGTTAATTTAGCTACATCCTCTAAGATGTACTTTTTTTTCTGTGGGTTTTAGCAACTATAATAGTAAGCACAGGTATTTGTGTTCCTTTGGCAGCTGAAACTTTCTCTGAGCTGATGAGGGAAGTGAAAGGAAAAAAAAAGGTAGTTTATACACAGAGGTAAAAGCTTTCAAATACTTTCAAAATATGGAAAATCTTTTGTGTGTGACACACCCCACAGTACTACTGCTGGTGACTTTCACCCTGGGGAAATTACAAAACACAGGTTACTTGTGTCTACACTGCATAAAAAAAATTCAGGATACCAAAAATCAAAAGGAAAAATTGCATGTTCTACTTAATTTATTTAATTATTGGTAAATAAATTTTCTTGAGAATAATGGCTTCAGTTCTGAGATTCTTAGGAAAAAGAATTAGAAATGGGACCTGCAGTCTGTATTAGAGACAAAGTTAGTCCCTCCCTTCTTGAAACTGATGGTAAAATGATCTGTGAATCAGATGCACATTTTCATATTGTGATGATTAGTCGAGAATTTAATTTTTAACTTCTTTAATGTTTTAAAGATTTTGTCTCTTTTAGGCTCAGGGAAAAGCAAGCTTGTAGCAAAGTTTTCYTTGCTTGAGGAAAAGCAAAGATTTCACAATGCTTCCCATTTTCAAACAATTTAGTATATCTAGGTTAAATCACAGATGTAAAATCGATGTGTTGCTTTTTCTCTTGAAATGGCTCCTTTCCTCATCCTCTAGTTTGTTTTCAGAGAAAAAAATCAAATCACTTTCACAGAAGTAGGTTGGTATTCCTACAAATGGGATGGAGTGGAGTTCACAGTCCTTGGGGTGCCCCCAGCCAGGTTCGCAGTTTGCAGAAGTTAAAAAACTCTCACTTGCAAATAATTTTTCCCCACTAACTTGTGTATGACACTGAAATTAAAGCAACCATTTCCTCTGAAGGAAACTGTGCTAATAATTAAGCTCTGCCAGGACGCTTAAGGAAGAGCAGATACTGAGCTGAATTCTAAACAAAAGTGTAATGGAAAGYGAATCTGTGTTTTCTGTCTAATTTTCTTAGATGTTAAGGCCTATTTATGATCTCCCTCATGCCTCAGAAACCTCTCTGAAATCAACACATATGTGCTGTCATGCAACCTGGTTAAATTTAGCAGGGGATGAATTTTCATTTAGGACAACTGTTTGCTCAAAGCCGATATTGTTTCAGTTTCCCGAGGAGCCCTGGGTTTAGTTGTTTCTAACCCCCTCCTGGAGGGCTGCTGATCATCCAGATAATGTGTTCTGCTGCTATTTTGTGTGCCCTGGCACAGAGGGTTCCCTCTGCCCCATATCCCAGTGTCCAGACTGACCCTCACCAGCATCAATTCAGTTCTGCCARTTTGCAGCAGCTCAGGGTGTGATCCTGCCTGCAAAAGGCACCCTCAAGTTAAACAAAGAAGTTACCCATCTTATTTTGAAGTGACCAAAATGGGGGAATGAGACAGCCAAGGTAGATATGGGAGAAGGGTTTTTTTTCCCCCTAACCACAGAGTGAATCCCTGTTTTCTACAGAACAAGAGAAGCAATGTGTCCCCGGTAGCTGAAGCAGCCTTAAATCTGTCTGTTCTGCCTGTGAATGAGGGGAAGGTTCAGAAGAAGACCAAGAGCTTTCCCTTGCTGCTAAACCCTCTGCTGCATGAGTTTATAAAATGGGACTAATGAGAGAGTCAAAGGGGCAGCTTTGAGCACACCAGAGAGAGCAGCCTCTCTCCATCCAGCGGTGCTAGAAGTATTGACCTAGGAAACCAGGCTGTTATTTTTCTGATTTTTCACTAGACAGTATGGGTCTCACAGCTTTCATTTTTGTCAGAAAACAGTACTTAGCAAGCTGACTCTTAGATGGCCAAGCCTAGCAGCATTACTGTTTAATGAACATTACTGTTTCAGTGGATGTGGATGTGTACWCATGGCAGACAGCATATGAATGGTTGGTAACAGCTGGAATTTAATTTAACAAATGATCRTAGAAAATGTAGGGCTGACTGGTAAGGTGAATTATTGGCTTTTTCATCACTGAGATTAGGGGGCACATTCAATCCAGACCAGAGAATAAAAAAAATTCATTTTGATTAAATGCAAGGAGTCTTACAGGAAATTTGAGTACAAGCAGGTCACTTGTGTTTCACGGCTGCCACGCAGAGGCTGTGGGAGGTCCTGGCTCTGTTGCCAGCTGCTGGTGGAACATTAGGGACCTGTGACAAGGGACTAACACAGTTTGGACCTTACCTTTAACGATGCTGTCCCGGTACTAGAGAACATTGTAATAAAAAAAAACCTTATTGATCACTTCCCTTACACAAGCTTACATAGCAGCATCTCCAGGAAACTGTGGAGTGGGGACAGGGGAGGGTTGTGAGGTTTTAGGGGTTTGGGGTTTTTTTTTTTTTCAAACCTAACATATTGACAGACTCCTAACCAAGAGGATTGGTTTTTGTAAGTTTGAGAATAAACAGAGATGGCTGTTTGGGCATACTAGGGAATTATTTTAAATAAGGGCATTTTCATTGTTTGCCATCACTGCTTTCCCTTAAGAGAGGATGGTGTTACCATATGTGAGAACAACTTGGTCTGGAAATCTTGCATCTGTTTTATCTACTGGCTCTTGCTGTGAACTAATGTGTTTGATTAAAGATTTTAAGCTGTATGCTTAACTGTTGGAGCTCTTCTGTTTGAAGTGTTAGGAGTCTGAAAACTTCACTGGGTGCTTTAAAYCTTATGTACCTAAACCCTGCAAGGGAGTTATTTTTGTTGGCTATTTCTCAAGCACCAGCAATGTTCTTGGTGATGTGTGAAATGCTAATATCAGGAAACTTTCCTTCTCAAACCATTTACGTTGGAGAATGAACAGATTCAGTGAGACAGGGTGAAACCCCCAGGCCCCTGTCATGAAATCAACAGGAGATGTTTTCCTCCCCCGTAACCCGGGGTGGGTTTTTTTGTTTCATATTAAGGCGTTCTGGAGGAAGTGATCTTCCTAAACACTGGGCTTGTGCAGAGCACAGGGTGTATTTTAATATCTGTGTGGTGGGAAGGGAGAGCAGCTCAGAGGAGACAGAGAGCCTGGCTGGGAGCAGTCTGGGGGCTCAGTGGGCTGATGGCTCAGTAGCCCCTGCTCCTCGTTGTSCCTGGTGCTGCAGGGATGCTGAGCATCCTGCACTGAGACAGCGTTTGCACTCCTGCAGTGGTGTCTGCAGCTCCTCACAGCACACATGACAGCTTAGATCTGCTTCAAGTGCCCCAGAAGTCCCTGGACTTGTAATTTCTCCAAGTTTAAAGATACAGCCGAGGATTCTAAAAATACAGCATCTTCCCACAAAAAAGTAATAAATTGAAAACTGTTAGCATTCATTAAGGGCACTCACCCTGACCATGCCTCAAAGCAAGGGAGTGTCCACTTAAGAGAGTACATATTCTTCCTATTTTAACCCACACAAATCTCACTTATAAATTCCCCTGACAGACACTGTCTCTATAAATAAGTCCCCGTCACCTCCCCCGGGTACAATAACACAGTATACTAGAGGTGTCAAACATACGGCCCATAGGCCAGATCAGCCCACGGATGTACTCAGAGCTGACAGAATCTAATCTTTCAGCTGAAGAAAGCGAAGTCTCTAGACCTCAGAATTTAAAAAAAAAAAAAAAAAAGGGCTTTGGCAAGGAGTTGGAACTAAGGAGTTCAATAACATCTGCTTGAATCCACGGGCAGCCAGACACAGGGATGGAGGACAGGAATTTGTCATTGACTTCATTAGGGTGCCAATGATTTAGAAGGTTTATCAAGCCTCACTTTTTCTTTTTTTTTTTTCCCTAAGAGTTCATAGTTCAATTTAACACCCTGAAGAAAACATTAATGTTCACTTATGGCTAGTTAACCACTTGTTAGATATCTTTTGCCTTTGCAGCTACTGAAAAGAATTTTCCTCCACGACGCTCACTCCTCCTTTTCCTTTTGCGCTCCAACGATTCTGTAGCCACCAGTCTGCTTGTGGGTTCATTTGTCTGGGCTAAACCAGCCAAGACCTTATGGTCCATGCCTCCCTGGTCATCCTAATAGCCTTTCTCTCTACCTGTTTCATCTTTTCTGAATGTGTGTGGTGATAGGAGTCTGCCTGGTGAACTCTCCTGACTTCCAACAGGGCTGTTGCTGCTGCCTTACTTCTGGGGGGATTACTTTGCCTTCCCTGCCACAGCAGATGCCTTTTTCTCAAGGCCAAGTCGTGTCAATTGATTGCATTTGTCCTGTGATCAGACAATACTTTCCTTCTCTTCCACTGCCATTCCCAGACAAAGAGCTCCCAGAGCACAGCAGTGGTGCTGCTCTGGCTCCTCACAGCTTGGATTGGGCAGGTAAGCTGTTGAATCCCACCCATTTCCATCACTMCAGTCATGCAGCTCTTCCAGTTCTYCTGCTCCACAAATATCCYTCCTATGTACTCTWTTTCTCTACYTTTGTTGTGTTGATCCARCCATCRAAACCATTAAGAAAATATGAACATGTTAGAAAAGGACATTTGGGGTCTTTTTATGTCAGGTTTCTAAATGAAGGGGATTTGGCCAATTCCATTTTGTAACAAACAAAACAATAGCAAAAAAATTGAATTGCTTTCTGTTGCAAAAATATTTTGTGGGTTTTTTTTCCATTTCAACCTGTAAAATACAGTATGGATATCACTTTGAGAAAGTGCAGTGATTCCCCACGTATMCCAGCCAAAATGAGTGAAATCTTTTTATCTGGGATGTGCACTGCCCCAAAGCTTCATCTGGAGTGGTATCAGTACCAAGTAACCAGAGTATTAAGTTCTGCCTCAGTCAAGGGGGTGGTCACAGGCCATGGTCACAGCAAAGTTGGGCACATATAAGTTATGTTGYTATCTAAAGAACATGGTTGGCCTCTGGTGACTCAGGACTTCACCTACAGAGTTGTAGAAGCACAAAGATATCTCTTGAGATATTTGAGAGATATTTGTGAGAATATACTTGAGATATTTGTGAGAATGTGGGGATTTATAGCTTTTTCTTGATCAGGTGTCAGTGCCAGTTATAGGAATCCTGCATTGTTCCTTTCATGTATGAGACTGAGCTGCTCAGTGCTCTCAATTCCTTTTTCAGTCGTGAGGGAGTCACACCCTGCTCCACCAGCTTTCATGAGGGGATTTTAAGGCATGTAAAGAGTGCTTCTGTTTATTCCCAGCCACAGCCATTTAGGGAATGGCCATAAACCAGGAGAATCCTATTGAGGTGAAACTGGAAACCATCACATTCTCTGGGAAAACACCACCATAAAGTATTGACAGGAACGTGAAGGTTGAGGCTCTTGCTGTTCSTTCTCATTTAGGAGACAGAGATATTCAGCATTAACTCACTGAAAACTTTACTAGGGGAAAAATCATCAAGATAGATCTATTTTCAACCACAATACCCAAGTTGTTTTTCTTTTTTTTTTTTTTTCAGTCAGGTTATTTCTGTAATGAGACTTTCGCACGAGGCGTAGAGCGCGAGCCAATATACCATATTCATCGGGCCTGGGAAAACCAAAATGACTTTATTTTTGACCCCTGAAAGTTTCTGATATCTCCATTTGGTTTGGATTTTCTCAATCTCCGACATGATGCTGTAGCTGAGCAGAGCATATGGTCCTAATAGATATTCAGTCCAGATGTTGGTTTGTCTAATATGTATCCTGAACGGCTGTGCCGAGCAGCGTATAAGAAAAGCTGGTGGAGCAGTTAAATAAGGAACATGCACATTCCAGTATTCTCACCAGTTTACCAAAGTTAAAAGTTCCAGATTGCAATACCTCCGGTTCTGTCACTTTGAATTTCTGGGAAATGTTAAGAGCATGAAGCTTGGTGTGCAGGCTGAGAGCAGGAGGGGARCAGCCCCACCTGAAAGCAGAAATGGGGCTGGGGGCTGGGCTGCCTCCTGTCCTATTCAGGAGCAACTGTGGATTGCCCTCTGCTCTGCACAGAGCTTTGTGGTTTCCTGGTGCAACCAAAGGTTGGAGAGCAGCTCTCTGTCCAGACAGAAAGGGGGTTAGTCTGAGAGAAAGCTTAATGAGGGAGGGAAAAATCACCTCTTGCACCTTTTGAGCCCAGGGGCCTGTCTGTGCTAAGCTTGAGCAGTATCTTTGGATGGYAGAGGTTGTAATTCTGGCAGATGGGATGACACAAATGACGGACAAAGAGCATTAATCCTGCTGCCAAGAGAAGGGCTGCTCCCAGAGTGGCAGCCTGAATGCCCCCCACCAGTGGGAAGAGTTTCAGGCAGAGCTTGCCTACTGCTCGGCACAAGAAAATCCCACCACAATTTACAAAGCCAAGGAAGCCTTCATGTTTTCCCTGCTGCTCGGAGAGCTATTTATATTTTAGTGTTCAACACAGCGTGTAAGCTGAGAACAGACCTGCTTTTCTTCTCCCATAGCATGTCCTCTTCTTGCCGAGGTGATGCTGGGACTTGTGGGGAGTCCCACGCTGCTGGTGCCTGGCGTAAGAGGAGCTGGAGCACAGAAYTTGTGCACAGCTGAACACAGCCAAACTGCTTCACAGCAACTTGAAGTAGTCTGAGACATCTGGCATGTCCTTCGTTCCCTTTTCTTTGGCTGGAAGAGAGGGAGGATAAATCTGTGTGGTACGTAACTATTCTTTAGCTCTCTCACTTAGATTTTAATTCAAGAGTGGGGASTGGGCTAAATCTATTTGGTTCCTTAAAAAAAAAAAGGATCAAAACCCTCTCCTTCTCATCCTTTCTGYTCATGAGGAAGACTCACTCCATGCAACAGCCCCAAATAAACTGTGACAAGATCAGGGTTCTTACTCCCCAAGTCCTTTCACCTCAAGCCTTATTCTGATTTTCATGGAAGTAAGACCCCCTGTCAGCTGATAARKCAAAYTGTTKYAGTTTTAACCTGTGTATGAAGCTTWCTCAGCAAGGAAATTAGCAGCTTCAAATGCATGCACAGGTAAACACAGACCCTCTTATTAGTCAAGGAAACCTGAAAGTAGTTTCYGAGCTACAAGTTTATTGACTGGGAAGTCAATAAAAAAGATTAGCTTTTAAGATTAACAGTAAAATTTGATTGCTGCTTTCAGCAGCTAACCTAATAATTTCAGGAACAGAGAGTCTGTGAGCTGTAGATCACATACAAAAACTTGGTGAACATCTTTGAAAAGGAATGCTTTTTACACATGGATGGAAACAATTTAAGTCACATAAAGCAGCCTAGATATGCTCTACTATGTGTGGGTTTTGTCCTTGYCAAATAGAGAAAAGAAGACTTTGACCTTTTTAGGAACAAAAGGAGAGGATTTTCTTTATAAGAAGTACTCTTTAGTGATTAAGAACAAGTCCCTCACTGTGTTAATTCACAGGGCCTATGGTTATTAATGTTCAATTGTTGATCAAAAGCATTTTCTGTGATTAATGCCTGTCACTGATGTTTGCATGTGATGATGATATTCCRTCAGAAAAGATAATACTGTTGATAAGTTGCAGCCCTGAGAAAGAAGCAGAAGGGTGAGTGCCACACAGAAGCCATCGATCCCACACATGCTATTGGGTGCTGATCTGGACTCTTGATCATCCCTGAGCTTTGCCTGCTCTGCAGATAGGTGGGTTTCTGCTTGTGGATTAGGGAGGTGATGGAAGAGATGCCAGGGATACAGGAAAATGAAGCTGACTGGGTCCCCATAGCAGTTCCTCTGCTGGTAGAACTTCTGGGGTGAGSACCATGGTTACCTGAGCTGAAAAACACATGAGCACGTCTGAGTTCCTTCTCAGTGGCCTTTAGGAGAATGTATTTGATGTTTCTCCAAGGTTTTCACAATTCTGCCTCAGCACCTTTCAGAGACTTTTTAGGATACATGATAGTTTGAGGCAGAGTTGTCCCTGTGCTTGTTTKTGTTCACCCTGTAGTGTAGCTGTGCATCTTTCCTGTATTTCCTGTATTAATAGCTTGACTGGGGGGCCCTGAATGCTGAAGGGAATTTGCACTTCTCAGCTCCCTCAGCCTCAAGCAAAATCGTGGGTTTCAGGTGAAGTTCTCCAAAAACCTCCCATAAGAATAACGTCAAAGACATCTGGAATTCTGTCATCTGAGGTGGCTGCTTCTTGGCTGGATGAGATGCAAAAAATACCTGCTTTACCAACTGTCAAAGAGTTAGAGGCAGGAAGTGCAACAATTGGGTTGCCTTCATATCCAGAGTTATCTTCAATAAGTCAACAAGTTATTGCAGGAAAGGTGTTTAAAAGAAAAAAATAGACTAATAGAAAGGAAATTGTAACTGGGCAAAATAATCCYGTTTCCTATCGCATAAATAGCTCTATGTGTATGTATTGCATTTTACTATTAGTTCATTACTCGGTGTCATCCCTGAAACAAATCCTGACTTCAGCAGAGCAAAGTCGGTTCAGTGACCTGGCTCTAGTTTCCAAGCTTAAGTTTGTGCCAGGACTAGTCCCTGGCAGTTCAGAATTTCTCCCTTTTAGGGCAAAACACTAGCACTGGTCCTATGTARAGTACAGAGCTGACCAGAAACACGTAAAAGTCCTGTAATCTTCCCAAAGGAGGTTTGAACCCCACAGAGCATTTATAGGAAGCAGCAGATCCCTCCTKTTAACTCTGGAATTTGCTTTTACGTCTCTTCTTGAGTTTTGCAGACAAATAATTTTGCAAGCTGAAAGCCCAAGGGTAACCAAGGGGATGAGAGAACAGGAGATAAGTATGATGGGAGAGGGAGCACTTTTTGCATTTTCTGGAGCTCAGCTATACTGCGAATTTTAAGTAGCCTTGCACAAGAAGTTATCAAAAGGGCTGAAAGCAGAGCAAACAATATTAGTAGAAGAGGACCTCTGTTCCTTTGAAGAACCTTCCAATCCACTTGCTCTGTGCAACTCCATTTACATCACTAGGAATCAGTCCTCTCTGAGGGCAGTTTAAGATTCAGAGTTCTTGTCTGCCTGAGAATAGACCTTGAAAGTTCCAGTACAAGATACCCATTGTGCAGAAGGATCCTTAGAAATCAATACTGAAAGTGCAGCACTTTTTCAGGCAGTCCCCAGTCCAGGTTCCCCAGCCAAGGCTCTCTCATGTCTCTGGCTCAGATTTGTCCAGCCACAGATTCGTTTATAAGCTTCAGGATTTGAGTGTTTAGAGAGTCTTCAAATATTGCAACTTCTCCAAAATCAAGCTGTTTATGCCAGGATGAAATAGCCTGTACCTAYTGAAAGTGTGATGCCATGCTTCCACCCAGGAAAAGAAATCTTTTTCATCTCCTGCCAATCAGGTTGCTGATGTAGCACCCTGTACAAAGCTGTGGCCAGCTCTGAGTTATCACAGAAGGACTGCACTAAAAGTTTTTTACTTCATTTTTAATAAGCTYGCTGGAGGAAGAGAGAAAATAGCTTCAATTAACTTTCACTTTTGCATTTCCAGAACTTACCATTGAAATTCCAAAGGTGCTATTGTGAGTTGTAAGTATTAAAATTTCACTTCTCACTGGGTGCCACGTGGGTTTTCCATCTTCTCATCAATAAATCATTCTCATTGCAAACAGAGCCCTGCTTTTCTGGGCATCCTGCATCAAAAGAAGCAGGACACGATCAGCCTCATGTCATTAGAAGTCTTGCCCTGTTTAGAAATTCTCATTTGCCCTTTCAGTGTCTCTTGACTCACCTCATTAAGGTGCTCCAGATTCAGTCAGGCCTCAATTTGTGCTCCTTGGAGGCTTCATCTGCAGCTCAGTTGAGTCAGTGAAAGGGCTCTTGTTGTCTCCAGCAGATGCTGGATGAGATCTTGAGTGTCTTTTGCACCATTATCTTTGGCGTCTACTGCATAGGGTGCACAGCTTGCAAACATTCCAGGGCTTCTGAATTTGCCCAGCATCTGCATTCCAGATAACCAAGTGCGTACTTCTTAAAAAAAAAAATAAATAAATAAAAATGGTGCCTATAAACCATCCTGGAAGTTTACATTACATCAAAGTTCAGACAAATGCATAACTGTTTCATGCTGCTTCCAATCTTTCATGCACAGCTCTAGGTAATCCCTTCTGTTTTAGGAAAACCTCTAAACATTATTTGGGGTGTCAGAAAACAACCTAGCTGGCAGAGATAGTGTGCCCTTTCTGAAAAAAATCATTGTGTCTATTTAGATATTAGGCTTCAGCTTATTAGTCAAAAATCTGTTGCACACAGCATTTTGTGTGTGTGTGGGGGGGAAAATACAATACAGATTTTGAAGTTTAAAAAAGTCTGGCAAATTACAAATTAGGATAATAATTCATGGGGGTAATAAAATATCAGACTTTTATTGCACTATTGAGAAGGGCATTAAAAAGCATCTGGGAACTTGAGGTTTTGGAAAGATGGGCTTTGAAAGACTTGGTGGGTTAAATATTAATGTAGAAAATATGGCATCTGTAAATGCMTGGAAATATGCTAATAGGGCTTGATTCAGTGAAGAATTAAGCATTCCTTTGGGGTGCTGAGTGCCTCCCAGGAGCTCCTGCTGGCAAAGGGAGCAGAGGGACCTCAATATCTCCTAAAAGCCCRTGCTGCCTGAGAGAGCTGTGCTTATCAGGATCATGCCAAGGGCTCTTGGTGTCAGCTAGACCAGCCAAGGGGGTCATGGCAAACTGAGAGTCACTCACTCAGCAGGGATGCCCCAGCACAGCATTTTCCCAGCTGCAGTTATCCTTCCATAAAGTCCTCATCTTTTCTCACCTTAATTTTAGTTTTATTTTTCAATCTGTTGTTTGTTTAGATGTAATGGTCTCTGGAGAGCCCAAGTCCTCACTCATCAGCCTTTTATTGTTTGTGCTGAGGAAACCAGCCCCTGTTAGCAGCGGAAACCTCCRGAGGCGTGTGTTTTTCATGCTGTTTTTCAACACGGAGAACCAGTCTGTGTGACTTACTGTCCTTTTGAAGGCTCTGTCAGTGTGAGGGAGACTGGTCAACTGGGACAAGCCAGTTTTCTGCTTCAGACACCACCTTCTACCTGCAGTGGGCTGCTGTGGCTTTCCACCTTGCTCCAGCAGCTGCAGGTTTCTTTCCTGTGGCTGAGGACTGCTCTTGAAACATCTTTATTTGCATTTCTGTTTTTAACACCCTTCTCTTGTTGTCTCCCCACACCTCCATGGTCTTTAGATTGCTGGAGGAGTTACTGTCCCACGTTGTCCCCACTGTCTGTGAGCAGCAGCAGAGCTGTGATGGTGCTGGGGGTGATGGCTCCTCATGCTGCCCTGGTCCCCAAGGAGCTGGGAAAGCATCCCTGTCCCTGTCCCAGCCATCCAGAGATGCCAGCACTGTGCTGCAAGGTGCTGGGAGAGCCTTGGTGCTGCCATAGCCCTTTGTTAGCACTTGTCACTGACAGGAGCAGCGAGGGGTCTGTGCATCGCCTTTCCTGAGACACTACAAATCCATCTCAGCTTTCTGGCATTGATTTTTGACAAAGGATTCAAGAAGCTGCAGCTGTGCTGGCTTTCTTGTACCCTCCCCCACTTTATTACAATGCATSTTGTTCTGAAATACTCAATTCAGCTATAAACAATCTCCTCTATCAACAACATGCTTTTGCACTTTTTGAAATGGTGCTTTGAGGCAGATAAATGAAAGTAAGTATGGCAGCTTGCCAGTAAAAATCCTGCAAACTGTATCATCACAGGGGCACTGACTAAGACAGCACATTATTTTATTTACTGTGGAAACTGAAAATCCATTTCTGCCCATACAATAGCTGTTTATTTCATCTTTGCTTCATGTTTGTTCTAATCTTTCTTGACACYTCTAGATAGTAATGGTTCACAAGCTGTTCAGATCAGTGCTTGCAGGGCTCCATCAGCCAGCACTYCTTTCTGGTTTTAGAAGTCCAGCACCCTTTTTGCTGGGGTGTGCCCACTGACCAACAGCAAGGGAACCTGCCCAAGCCCTGGACACAGGCAAAGTACTGGGAAAGTCCTACAATTCCCTGAATCCATCCCCTGGGCTAAACTTCTAGTTATTTCTACCAGCCAAGGTGTACACAGAAGCTTCTATTGTGAATGCATTACAGTGGGCTGACCTGGACTAAGGAGCTTCCCAGGATTTGAGTTTTTCTTTATAAACATTGAGTCTGTCAGATGTTGACCTTGCCAGCTGTCCAAATGGCACCATACTGGAAAAAACTGATCCTGAGATGCAGAAGGATGAGGTGACAGGGTGGCCAGTACATTCCTGCTAAGACCTGCTGGTCTTATTAGCCAGGAGATTTCTTAATCTTAATTAGCCTTGGAGATTTCTTAATGTGGGCAATGTGTCCTCTGCCAGMGTGGTGGCCTGTTCCCCATCTCCCTCTGGGGCAGAGCAGCTCCTCCAGCAGCACTCATCACAATGCCTTGGAGACAGGAGAAAACCAGGCTGGGGAAGAATGTTGAAACCATTTCAAAAACCTCTGGAGAGAAAATGAGTAATATTTTGTTTTCCTGAATGGTTTCACTGAAATTTAGGGAAAATAATTGCAGTTGCAAGATTTCAGTTTTTGTTGTTCTGTTCTTTCTTTTCTGTTTCTTTTCACACGCTTCCTTTTGAATGTGCTTCCTTCTTTTCATCTCCAGCCTCTCCTTTCTTACTCTTTATCCCACACCCCACCACAGAAAGGTGCAGAGACAGCAGAAGGAAAAGAACAAATATAATAAAGAACATACAGAAAACATTTCAAATTTCCTTTTCCAGATCCAGAAAAAACAGTTTTTAACTTTCCGATCTTAAAGATGGTATTCTGTGATCAAAAAATCAGCTGAAAAATATTTTAAGGAACTATGATTTAACTTACACTTGGTTACTTAGCTACTTCTGGGGAATTCCTTTTAATCCTTTTTCATAGCCAAAGGATCTACCAAACTTGTTTTGCTCTGGGGATTTCTCCCCTCTGCGTTTCCATTATAGCCCATCATGCAGAATGGTCAGGAAACTCATGAAGAGCCTTCTGATGTTGTGTCTTTCATAAGCTTATCCAGAGTACACTCACTTCCTATGTCCTCYTGTCTTGGAGGGTGTTTGTTAAAGTGTAATGGAGCTTCATGCACAAATATGTTCTTCTCACTGATTCTGTGTATTCCACAGTCCTGGTTACTTAAGAAAAAGCACTTTGTATGGAAAGAGATGCACCAGAGGTGAAATAGCAGCCAAAGCATGTCTGATTCCTGAGGCAGGGGAAACACAGAACTTTGAGAATACCTGGATGAACTTTGAATACCTGAGAACTTTGTGATACCTGGAGATTCTACTGAATAAACAAAACAAAGCACTTCTACAGCTTCTGTCTGTGGCCCAGAGACAGAATCTCTTTGGTGCTTACAGCAGAGCTGAGAATCACAAGCAGAGAGGATGGTAACAATTCTGTTGTGCCCTTGGGGCAGTGCTAACGAGCGTTTGGCAGTGGCAAGGCAAAAAAAAAAGCTTTGTATGGCATGAGATGAGGTTGCTGGGCTGCAGGACAGACTCTAGCAGAAGAGGGATGGCTGATGATGAATTGATGAGAATTACACTGTTTGGAGAGAGGTGTCCCTTTAAAKCTGCAGATTTGGCCCTGCTTTTACATGTGTCTTCTGAGTTCCARGCAAAAAAGGCTAACAYCATTTTCTGTTTGAGAATAACCTGMAAGCTGAACATGCAGGATTGATGAGCATTTTCAAATGGTTCCAGGCAGATAGGTAGGTGTYGTTCTTCATTCTGCCAGATTCAGAATATACCTGAGTGCCTGCATTTCTGTCTGGTTTTTCCTACCTTGAATCCCTTCCAAATAAACTAGAACTGACAATTACACACATGCACTGTACAMTTGAGACCTACAGGTGTGCTTGTAAATCAGCCTAGGGGACTGAAATAYGTGTCTTTGATTAATTTTAGTGGTAAAATGTCCAAATTCCTTACTCAGCCTTGCAGTGCTCACCTAGAAGGATCAGCCATGCTCCATATCATTGGCCCTTCATATTTTTATTTCACAAAAAATTTATCAATCTCTGTCTGCAGCCCATCATGTGTCATATCTAAAAGAAATTGTCATTCCTTTCTGCATAAACATTTTCTTGGAGCATCCCTGATGGTAAAAGGTAACTGCAATATTTTGGGTATACTCATTTGTGAAAAACTGGGAACCAGTGAAACATCCCCAAAATAAACTCCACAGGGAAATCTGGAGAGACAGGGATAGCAGCAGATCTATACCAGATAGGAAGAGTGGTGGCTTCACAGTTTTCACTGGTGCTTGGTTTTAAATCAGCCCATCCTTTGCAGATAATCACAAGTGGGCACTTAGTGCTATGGTCTGGTTGGCATCGTGGTGTTTCACCAAAGATTGCACTCGATGATATTGGAGGTCTTTTCCAACCTTAAGGATTCCATGCCAGGCAAAGAGTAGCTTGGAAGAAGTCATCATCTTTGGAGCAGTTCCTGTCTAGACGAGGTTCATGTTGCTCTGGCATGGGAACGATTGTTTGCCACCTGTGTGATGCACAAGTGTGTTCAGAGCTGGAGGAAGCAGACAGGAGGGGCTAGGAAAAAAAGCTTTAAGGAAATGCCACCAAAAATGCCCCAGGCCAGGAATGCCTTTGCTTGTTTTCTTACTGAAAAGCAAATGTTTTAAAAGATGTTTCTTCTGGCCTCATGTATCAGACATGACCGCATTTTATCCTCTCAAGTACTGACAGGATTTCCAGCTYTTTACAGAGGCTCAGAGAACTTCCACAGCAATGTGATCCTTAAAGAGACAAAAAAAAATAGCAACAAAACTGTGGACATTGTAAGATGCCAGTGTGAGCAGCAAATCAATGTCACCTCTGCTCTTTCAGAGTATCCTATATCCCTTTGGATCAGGGCTGGTGAAGGGCTACTGCCCTCTTTCTGTATTCAAATATGCAGCAAACCACTGTCAGATATTCCCATAATGAAATGTCTGTTGGAGTCTTTGTTTGCTTTCCATTTTYCTATTGCTTGTTTCTTGTCCGGATCATCCCACGCCTGATTAAGCAGAATTAGCTCTGCCAAACTACATATCCTCTGTTTCTCAGTTCCTGCACACTGTGACAAGTGTTGCTGCAGCATTTTGTGGTGTGGCCATCCCAACACAGATGGAGGGACCCTCTCAGAGCTTCAACCCTTTGCCCCTGCCCCAGGAGGGATTCAAGCCCTCACTGGTGCCATTTGTCCTTACAGGTGTGCCCGAGGCTTGTGTCCACAGCTGCAGCTTCACCTCATGGGCAAGCTCTTAGGAGCTGTATCACGCACAAATGGGGTGTGCTCTGGGTGTCTTTGTACCCAAAAGCAGTCATCTGATGTCCCTTCAAGGAATGGTTCTAGTTCTGCAGATCAGGGACACAGGATGAAGTTTTTTTGGGAAAGCAATGTCAATTTAACCCATCTAGCCCCCATTCCTCCAAAGAGTGACTGCTCCCTCATCCTGCAGCGGGAATTTGCTTCTGAACAAAAAAAAAAGTTGGATTTTCCATGCAACAGATATCAAATGAAACTGCTGGGGGAGAAAGCAGGTGGAGAGATTAGACATGCCTGGTGCTGACAGATAGCATGTTTGTGCCTAATACGTTGGAGAAATTGTTCAGGAACAATTCAGCCATGTGAAAATGTGTTCCTTGTAATATTGCCAAGGTCAGAAAAACCTAAGGAGATCCACTGAGTAAGTGCTGGTCCTGCAAGGAAAAAGCATCTAGAGGCAGTGTGGTTGTGTTGCTGAGGTGATTTTCCAKCAGGGTCCCAGAGGGGCAGAGAGAGGAGCTCCTGCTGCTTTTCTCTGTTCTTTCTGCTCACAACATAAAATTCTGTATCAAGGTCCAAACCTGTTCAGGCCCATTTGGCTGTTGGCTSTTTAATCACTTTCAGCTCAGAAACCATAGTGATCCAGAAAGGTTCATGGATGGAACCTGTGTGAGGGTGTTGAGTCTCTTATGGTCCTCTTTCATGCTGTCTTCTTTTCCTTTTGCTCTGTTCTGAAACTAATGAGGTTTAATCCCCTGTTTCCTTCTTCCTCATCCAGGCCAGCTTGGGGAAGAGAAGGAACATGGCTTTTCCCACCTGTGAATRTGTCCCTGCCTGGAAAGTCCCTCTGCAAATGAGGTGCATGAGCATTTTGGGGCAATCCTGGGTGAACCAGGTGCAGAGGAGACATGCTTCTATCAAAAAATGGTAGACAGGCAGGAATATCTCTCCTCTGGAATCCTCTATTTCATATCCCTAGAGGTCTAATGTAAAAATCCAGTCCCATATCTGCTTGGAGATTTAGGCCGAAGGCAAGTAATAGCCAGATGCTCTTCCCAGGGTTAGATCTCTGTCATGCCCTGGCCAAGTGAGCTGTGCACAGACAACCAAAGGGCCTCCAGGGAGGAATGGAAGAAGCAAATCATTTTGGATGGGTGCAGGCAATTTTCACAGGGCCAGCTAGGCACTCCATCGCTCTCTTGGTCACACCCAAGGAGATGTTTGCAGGGAATGCAGCTCTGGAGATTGTCTGAGGCTCTATGAAGGAGGAGGAAAAAAGACAAACTAGCAAAAAGTTAATTAAAACTCTTCTGATTATGAGGTGGAATTTAATACTTTAAAAAATGCATTGTGACACACTGCAGCACTGCAGCTGAATTAATCATGAATGAGGATAGTAATTTTTAATTTTTGTGTGCATGAGAAAAACACTCAACAGATTTGACAATTAGAGCAGGGTAACAGCATTGCATGGCACAATGTGAAGTAGTTTTTCCCAGTGGTTTTTGAGAGGGAGCTAAACAGATGTGCTCAAATATTTACAAGTGCACAATATTCACATGCTTTTCAAATGCTGACCCTGCTGATTCGCAAAAGTCTGCTTCAATCTGGAGCCCAGCTACTGTGGTGACACGGGCTATTTATCACAGGTAACACAGCAGCACTGCCGCCAGCTCCCCGTGTGCTCGTGTGCACAGKCACCTCCTTCTCTCCTGACACTGATACACCACCTCAGCAACTCACCTGCATCACCAATTTGTCCCAGCACAGTCCTGGCAGCAAACTGGGCCCCGCTGGCTCAACCCCAGACTGTGGGGTAGGAGGGGTTCCTGTGCCACACCACACCAAAGAGAAACAGGTTTGGTGTCAGCTGCAGCCGTGAAAGTCAGGGGAGTTCAGCTGAAGTGTCACCAGGGCAGAGCACTCTTGTGACAGTCTAATATTACATGTTTGCTCTGTGTAATTCAACAGGGTCAGCCATCAACTATCTTCATCAAAGTGACCACCCAGAGGTCCAGTGTATTTGTCATTTAGTTGTCCCTTGTCATGCTTCAGTTAAGAGCTGAGAATGCCAGCTAACACTGTCCACATCACCAGCAGTGCAGGGTGTTTCACTGCCTCGTTTTCTTCAAAAGGAGCCCAAGGAAAAGTCAGGTTTGTTCAGCACAAGCTGTAGCTGGGGAGGATTCAGGTAAACCAGATGGCTGTGTCAGTGATGAATGGCACAAATACTGCAGGGCTATGCCTGGATATCCTAACTGGGAAAGCTGAGCTGCACTGTGCCCCACTGAAATATTGACTATTGCAGCAGTTGCTTTACACTGTTCAATTGGCTGTGTAATTACTTTCACAAATTAAACAAAAACAATGGTGAAAATATGTAAAATGTCACCTGGACCAAAYTGTGGTTCAGATCCCCAGTGAAAATTATTTTGGCAGTCTCCCCTCACTTCTAATCTACGTGATTGCAGCCTGAACACCTCTGTGCTCTCCAGCCCAGGCTGGTGCACAGGTCAGTCTTTAGACATGGTGTGGGTGCTGCTGGATGAGAAGTCCTGCTTATCTGGCTCAAACCAGGACAATTAGTGCCCCATTTTTTTCGAGCCCTCCCACTCATTTCATGCTTTGTAACTTTTTTTGGTTTGTTGTGCCTGCTGTCCTGGGTTTCTTTACTTTGAAAGGCCAACRTGCAGTGATGCACTTCTCTCTGCAGCTCAGGTTTATAAGTCAACAGGTCCTATCCATGCTGAGTTCTCTTCAATAGGTTCAGTGTCACAGCAGGAAATCAGACAAGCTGAACAGCCTGCCCAGCTCTTTCCTCTCCCTCCATGGCCCCCAGGCTCCTTGGACAGCAGTTTTGGGGATTAGCTGACTAGAACTCTCCTCATTCCAAGGGGTCCAGGCAGTCTGTCACACCCACCTTTCTTGTCACTGCTCTCTTGGTGGGGCTGCTCTAATTTCTTTCTYTATTTTTCCCATCTGAATGGACTACTGATGCAGCAACCTGTGTTCAGGAGCTACTTGCAGCTTCTGCACCTGAAGAAATGCACAAAGGGACATTGCCATGAACCTGCAGACAGTAACTGCAACTGCTGGGATGCATCTCATGGGTTTTCAGAATCAAAAGGTTAATTCACCCACTCTTGAGTGGGSAGATTGGTGAACTCTGCACTCTTCAGTCCCTGTGGAAAGCATTATTCTTAAATTTCTTGGACCTGTGGGTGTGAAGAGCTCTACCAGTGTTAGCCAGAGTCTGGTCCTAGAGCCACTGAATGACTTGGTTTTCTCTTCTTCTAACAATTTAGATTGGAGAGCTTTTATAAAGTACCAAATGAAAGATGGCTCCGTTTCAACCATAGTCTTGAAAGCCAATGTGCCTTAAATGCCATTTCTRTGTATCCTGAAAAGAATGGGTAGTTGTGAGTTAGCTGTCTTGGTTTTGGTTGGCAGTGCCTCATGTAGACAATAAGACCTCTGCATTCATCCTGAGGAGCAGAATAACCCAGGTTCCTGCAGTGCAATATTCACCTCAGTGAGACTGGGAAGTTTATGTAGCAGTGAGAATCTGGACTGCCACAGCTGGAATCACCATCAGGCAGACACAGAGAAACAGTGTGTTCTGTCAGCCAGGCTGGAGGAGCCCAAGTTTCTCATCAGATAGATGTAGCAGTGCCTTTTAATACTTTTTAATAGTTTACAAAATTATGATAAGCTCTGCAAGGCCATTTAAAATGGATAATCTGCAAGTGGTATTAAGGATTAAAATGGGTCTGCCTTGTATGCCTTAATGGGCCCCTCACAGACTGTTCAACATTATCAAAAGGTGATTTTAAGAGTTTGTAATAAATATGTTCCTTTGGGGAAGATTAGGAAACAGGGTGGGATTTGCCATCCTTCTGCTACCTCCAAATTGCTGTGCTTTAACTGAATTAATTACAGTGGGTCTGCCTCGAGCTCCAGAGAGCCAGTTCACTTCTGATCTATTGCTCAGTAAAGAGGTTTGTCCTTAGGGGGAAGTGTTTGCTCCAAGAGCCAGGGCTGTTTAGTATTTGATTATCAGCCTAGGAGAAATTAGTCAAATAAGGCTGCAGCTTCGTGAACGCTTATGTGCATGTTTAACCTTCCATTCCTGAGGAGTCCTTTAGATTTCRAAGTGCAATAAGATAAAGTGTGTCYGCAGAAATCTTATGGGGACCAGGGACTGTGAGAGTTATTTATTCACAAACCAGGAGTGAATGATTTCATTCAGAAAGTTTTCCTTGTGTAAGCTGTGCTTATCCACTTCTAGTGTCCAATCTTGTCTTCGTTGCAAACGCAGCCTTTGTTCACACCACCTTCCAGTCTGGGACTGAAACTGCACAGAGATTTGAGTGTATGAGTGGAACCGGATAAAATTACAGAAATTACCCTCCCCAAGCATTAATTTGTCATTTCACAGTGTTCTGTATTGACAAAGTTCATGTCCTTGGACAACCAAGTTGTCAGAGTGGTACAAAATCCACAACAATAATCCTTCTCTGTCAACCTTCTGGGGTTTCTCTTTTTATACCAGTTCCATTGTACATCAGTTAAAGGATTAAAAGTACGATTATGAAACTTCCCCATTTCATAAAATGTTGAAGGTTGAACAATTTCTTGTGGAGCCCTCCAGAAAACTTCTCATAACACCTACTGCCAGTGTCTTGCCAGCAATGTGCTTCCTGCTATTTTTGTCTGCCTAAAATGAACACACTGGAATTTATTGATTTGTTGAAAATTACCAGTTTTGGAGGACAAAGTGRTTTCTTACTGCTGCACCAAATCTATTTGATGTTTGCTGGTTTTGCAGCAGGCTTTTATTCTCTTGGCTCCCCTAAGCTTTGCACTTTGAAGTCAGCATTCCCAGAGCTTTCCTACTGACTGACTTCCCATGGCTGTTCTTGCTGAGATACTGAGAACCCATTAAAACTGAGATGGTCCATGTTTTCATGGACCTTGAGTGTGATTTGGAGGCCTCACTGYAGGCAGGGAGCTTTCAAAACTCACAATAATCTTTGTATATCACCAAAGGATTCTGTATAAATTCAAGCTTTCCACAGTGATGTGTGTGTGAACCCAGAGATGTCCATACTTGGCTCCAGCCATCTTTCTTGACTGACAGGTTATTTTAAGTTAYTGTCACCTAAACAGATCTTGTGTGCAGGATGTTAATATCCTCAATTTGCCTAACCATGTGATTGCAAACTATCAGAACATAAAACAAGATTAAAAAAACATTAATATAGTAATTTGTATTAACCCCACAATATGATGATACAAGAAATTGTCATCCATATAACTAACTCACATTGAATTCAACCAAAATACATCGCAAATGAAAGTTAGGGGCTTGAAAATGTGTTTAATTGGTCTGGTGATGGTTWATTTCAAGGAATAACTGAGGGAAGGGCAAAGAGGGGCTCATGGGGCTGGAGATTTGCTGACCCCATGCTGTGGTCTGTTGATGTTGCCAATTCACATGATGAGAGAAGCACACAATCAGGCTGGGCAACACCCCTGTCCCAAGTGTGGCTGCCTTTGCTCTTTTTATTGTGACTGCCTCCAAGTATGTAGTTCTAGTTTAGCTGAGCCTAAAGAGACACACTTCCTAAATTTCAGATTGTGGCTTTTGAATTGGTGATCAGCGCTTAAACTCTGACTCTGGGGTTAAACTCTGACTAAAGAAATTCAAGTGGGCAAATGCTTACATTACCTTCTGCATTTCAYACCCTTAATCCTATTTTTAGGCATCCTGGTGAATCAGACCTACTAAAGAAAATGCTAAAGCAGATATTTCACTTGGCRCACATGAATAATCCTACACCAACATTGGAGGGCCAGGACTTTTAGATCCGAGAACAAGGTATGTACTGCTTTTACTTTTACCCTACAGGACAGTGGTATTCACATATTTTTGCCTGCAAGACCATGCTGGGTGACTGAAAGCATGTGTGGAATCTGGAACATTTATGGTGCAAACATCATTTCAGTKTTCTCCTACGCAAGAGATGATGAAACTTCCTAAGATGAGAGCCTGTGTAAATATGTGTTATCCATCAGCTAGGCAAACAGATGAGGGATTGCTGTTTTTAGAAGCTCCAGATGATGGCCAYGATCCCATAATGTGATTATTGTGAGCACAGACATACATCTGCAGYCCAGTCCTTGCTCTGCAGATCCACTGCAGGACTGGGGTCTAACTCTGCTGTGATTCAGGAGAAATGAGCAAAGCCCAAAAAAGCTGAACTCATCACCCTAAAAGGAGAGGCATCAGAAGAGCAAGAACCCTGGCATTCATGCTGAGACAATACTTGTTCAATTAAGAGGCAATAACCTGTGTGCTGTAGAATGCAAATGCCCTGGCTCACTGCTAACCCCTGCATATACTAGCTGGCCTAAAACCCCTCAGACTGAGAGGTGGCCCTTTTCCACTGGAGAGAGTGTGTCCATTCCCTCCTGACCCGAGGGTCACTTCAACAATCCTTTCAGAGTAATTTTGTCACCAGAAAACRGGGAGAACAGAATATGCCAATGCCAAACGTGGCGACATGGTCACAGAAAAGGAGGTGCTCTACTTCTGCATGGTAAATTCCTCCCAYTCCAGGTAAACACAAAATAGAGCTGCCACTCTAAGCTTTGGCTGTTAACAAACCTGTTCTTTTGCAGAACTACTTCTATATATGTGTGTGTATGTGTGTGTGCGTGTGTATGCAAAAGAATATAAAATAGACTACCCTCCATAAATTCAGATTTCTTCTCTATTCTTATTAATGTTGAATATAAATCTTGGCACCTGACTCTTCTTCAGCATTCCTGATTAGAGAAATTAATTTGCAGTTTGTTCTGGAAGGTATCAGCAAATGGGCATCAATGCAGATAGCCATTTATTGCTCCAGCAGTGAGGTTAAACAGCTTGWGCTTTTAACTGCATGGTACAAAATATATAAAACTATTTGCTTGAGTTATTAATCCAGGATGACCTGATATAATGTGATAGTARAAGTCCTTTTCCCAAAGAAGAAAAATGCATGCTCTGCTGAGTACCTCCTGCTGRCTCTCTGCTCCAAGAGAATAAACATACAGCTGAATTCTCCCAGACAGGTGTGATCCAGGAACAAAGTGGCAGCACATCTTTGTGTCTGCTAATGTAAATTCTAACTAGCAGAAGTGGCCCACCATTTGTTCTGACGTCAAAATGCTTGCTGTATCTTGTCAAGAATCGTGTTCCACAGAGCATGCCACAAGCCCAGAAAAATCGCCTGGTTTAAATTTCTAAAATAAATTAAATCTGTGGTTTGCACTGATATGCAATGAAATATCACATACAAGACTGGTGWTTCAGGACTCAGACACCATAGATGAAATGGAAGCCAAAAGGGGAAATCTTGCATGAATTAGACAATAAATATTCTTAAAGACAACTTAAAAAGACTAATGTCTGCAGAAGCCCCAGTGATCTGAATTGGAAGAGCTCAACTTATCTGAAATAATCTGCTCCTCAGAACATGGGGACACAACCCCTCAGCCTGCAGCTGCTAAAATGTCCAGGCAAGTCAGCCTAGGAAAATTGCATACTGAATTTGGATATTTGTCCTGTTCTTCTGTGACCCAAGTATAGCTCTCTGTCTTTTTCTCTACTCAGAAATAACATAAAACACTCATCTCAACAGCTCCATTTGTGCTGCACATAGAGAGCACAAGCTCTTGATTGTAAAATTCATACTTGAATTTGAATAAATCAACTTTGTCTTGGTATGGTAATAAGGAAAAAGAGGKATAACAAAAGATGTAGTCATATACCTAAAGCTATGAGAAGTTGAACACATGAAAAGTCTTTTGCAGGACTCAACTCTCATAGAACAGAGTAAAAACAAAAAAAACCTCATGGTTAATCATTGTAATGGAATACTGAGAGTTGCCACTGGCTGAGAAAGAATTCAGACATTTCAGAGCCTCTGATGCACTTTGATCCTTTGGATATTAAGCTCTGAAGCAACACTGAGTTTGGCAAATTGATGACAAAAACCCATTCTTATTCAAATGCTACTTCAGCTACTAGTTTTCATTCAAGAAAGGGTTTTGTTGACAGCAAAATTATTTTCTTAGAAAACCCCTAAACTGAAGATGACAAAATGCTGTTGTGAATGTTCACACAACTCCAGGAGCAATCAACCACRATTATTCAGACAGGGCTCCTGCAGGAATGGATAGAGTTAAAATCTTGAAATTTAACAAGAATAAACTCCTCAATAAGGAGCAGCACTTACAGTTCCTCCAGAGAAAATCTAGTTTCATCCGTGGGATTCATGTTCATTTGGAATTGACCATGTGCAGTGGAATATCTTGTCTGCATGTGTGCAATTRAGAGATGCACAGTGAATGGTTGCCATGCAGTTAGTGTAGCATATGCTCCAGTACTTCCAGACGTGACTGCTGAAGTTGGTAGCAAAATCCTGATGTCTTCAACAAGGCCTCAATTTTAGTCAGATAAAAACTGATACGTGTGAAAGCAGCTGGGGATCTTTATCTTCTCTGGAAAAAAAAAAGTGAGAAAGAGAAGAGGAATCCGTACTGAGGAGCTGACTGAAAGGCTGGAGAGGCTACAAGCATTGGTTTGTAGCATTCAGGAGAGAGAATGATATTGCTGCCCAATCTGTGACCTGCTGTTTGCCTTCTGCCAGATGCTTCTGCATTTCTTGCACTTTGCCTAATGCATCTCAACAAGAAGCCCTCAGCCTGAGCCCTGCTAAAGGCATCAGGGCATTCCTCCTTGGTGTCCCTGAGCATTGAGGGAATGTGCTGAACAYTGCCATCTCAGAGCCATACAGACTTATACCCTTGGAAGAAAAAAGGCTGGATCCCTGCACTGCACCTCTGTCACAACCTCTCAGTCTCAAGGACCAAAGCTCTCTTGATGGCCTAAAGCTATGAGAAGTTGAATATATATAACACTGTTGAGATACAGGACAGTGGGAGGCTGCACACCAACAGGACAGTGTGATCTGAGCAGAGGCAATCTTAGTCCTAGAACCACTTGTGGATCTCAAGCCTCCTTCAGTCTATTGTGCCAAAATCCAGGGCTGAACTCTGCAAATTGCAGCTATTTCCCCTGAAAGCTGGCTGCAAGCAGCCCCTAGTGGAACTGTGTGTGGTTCCCCAGTTGAACTGGCTGATGTGAGCCCATCTCTCATCATGACAAGCCCAGCAGGTGATGCCCAGGTTCATCTGGTGCTCCAGTTTGTCACCAGCTCTCCAGCTCCACAGACAGCAGGACTGTGCTGAAGCTTTAGACAAAGCAAACAATTTCAGGCAAGATAAGAACAGACTCGGTTTTTACCCAACCAGAATTTATTTATGTGAGGCTTGTAAAAATTCAGTTTTAACTCCACTGCTRTGTTCTTTACTGCTGCTTTCTGGAATCAGGAGAGGAAGTAACAAATTAGCACAAGGGAAACCATTCTTGCAGCARTATCATGGTGGGAAAATGAGTCATGAACTGCTGGAAATCAGCCCAAAAACATTCCTCTGATCTTCCAGGATGTTTTAATCTCTGTTCCAGTGCCCAGAGGTCCATAATGCAACAAGTTTTGGATAGGTCTGCCCAAATCTGATGCTAAATTTGAATTGGTATTTTTGATGCTCTCTCCTGTCCAGTTTCCTTTTCCCGAGTCCAGGGGTTGGAACATTTTCCTTCTCACTTTGAACTTTGGATCTCCTGATTTTAGCAAAACTTGATGAGCTGGGGAATGGTGGGAACATAGGCTGGACACCAGCTGGACAGGAAAAAATCAGTACTCAGAAAAAACCACCTGCTATGGGATCTCTGTGAGCCTCGAAGGGTGCTGCCCCTTTGGCTCCTCAGGTCTTTCCTTTTCCTCCATGAATGCCATCCAAGAGAGTGGGTCTGTACACCAACAACTCTTTAACTCCACCTTTAACTCCAGGACCAAATTGCCTGCTCTGGAGTCAGAGCTGGATTCTCCAGAACTAACCTGAACCTCTGGATTTCAAAGTCCAGAGCTGGATTCTCCAGAACTAACCTGAACCTCTGGATTTCAAAGTCCAAAGTTAACACTGTTTAAAAGCAGGTCAGATTCTGTTGAACCACAGCAGCCAGCGGGTAATTCAAGTGTGAATTCTCAGTCTAGGCCATGAATTTGTGTGTGTCATGAAAGTGAATCTGAACACACCACACACACACAAGGAAGATTATGGAAAATGCTGGCTGGCTTCTTCTCCACACAGCAGTGAAACATCACTGCAAGGTCATGGACAGCATTCCAGCTCATCAGTGCTGCAGATAAACACACTGCCTTCCCAAAGAGCATGTGAAAACAGCTGCTAAGCAATACGGTGTATTGCAAATGATTTCTTGTCTCATCAGAGCCAGTTGTTCCTGGATAATGCAAAGGTAGTGGTCTGAGAAGCACTCGGCACCTGCACTGAGCTGTGCTGCTTGGAGAGGAAGCTGGAGCAGCAGAAAGGCAGGGATTTGCCAGACTCATTGGTTTGCATCTGACATTTATTAAGATGCTTTTGTGMATTAAGTGGAAGGGGAAAATTCAGGTGTTTCATGACCAGACTTCTGAGGCAGGCAACATGTCAGATATTTCTCCAATTGTCATATTGGAGACTCATTTTAACATATTGGTAGGGCACAGCCTCGTGAGGTTTTGCAGGGAGGCACAGCCACAGGCTGGGGTGCAGGAAGGGTCTGTGGGGAACCCACCAACCACAGGGGTAGAGATAAGGAGCATCTCATGAGGGGAAAGTGACACAGGGGCTGCAGTGTCATGGAAAACCAGACATGCTGCATGTGGAAAGAGAACGGGCTAGGACAGAGAACCTGGCTGGGCAGGTACAGAGGTGGGGTCATCAGGGGGTCTAGAGGTGGGCTGGCACATTTGGGTCTTTCACTTGCTCTGCAGTAAGCTGTAAAGCAGACAGCTCTGCATTTCTCCCGTCTCATGGCCAAAATCACACAGACAGGCAGCCTGCACTGTGCACGGCTGCTGAGGAAGCAGCACACCGAGCCCTGCGGGGCTTGCTGGCAGGAGGCAGGAAAACACGCAGAAAAAAAGGTGTTCTAGTGCTGTCCTTGTCCTATCTTTAGTTGTAAAGCTACCCAGGGTAGTGTTTGTTTATCAGCCTAAGCTTGCATGTGTGAATTGAGTGCTGACTCGCAGTTTAACAGCCCCCACAGTGGGCAATCTTTCTAAGGCCTCATTAAAACCAGAAGTTTGCGGTATTGGGACAACTGACAATTGATAGAAATGCTTTAGGACAGACAAACCCCAGAGAAATACATAACTAAATTCCTCCAAACTGAAGGCAGCCATCCACCCCCCCTCCCCAAAGTATTTCTGTTAAGATACTGTTTACACAGATTTAATCAGCTGTGTCACTGGGGCACAGCAAAAACAGCAATGTGACCTGCTGAGATTTAGCACCAGATTGCGATTTACAATCAAGGCACCAAGAGTCACTGAAGTGCATAGCTCCTGCCCCAATTACTAATTAATCACACCCAAAAAGGTCTCCATAAAAGGCATCACAGTCAGCTGTGAACTCTATGAATTCAGAGGGCATTTCTATCCTTTATGTAGGAAAAGGTGACCTGTGAGGCTTTGCATCCTGCAGTTAGGAGCTGGTCACAGAAGAAAGCAAACTTGTAATTTGGTTTTGTTGGGGTTTTTTCCTTCCCTCCCTAATAAGAATGCAACCAGCTTGATTGTACTAAAGCATTGTTTAAAAGGCAGTGTGAGATGCTGGGATGAAATGAGATGACTAACTTGCTTTCTCAAAAATGTGAATATTCAGATGCTTCTGTTTGGTTTGGTTGCTTGTTTGCTTGGGTATTCATTGTTGTTGTTGTTGTTGGACAGCCTGCTCCACCATGGTCACC
>NW_026623633.1:262804-264645 GCF_030028575.1 Malurus melanocephalus
CTGGTGGCACTCAGTCTCCAGCCTGGCACGGACCTTGCTCCTGGCTGTGACAGGAGCTTTGCCAGTGGCTGTGGCATCTCATCTTGGGGCTGTGCCAGTCCTGTCACCCATGGAGGAGGACTGAGGGGGGCAAGGCAAGGGCTTGGCAGTATTTGTTTGTTGAACTCTTGCTGAGTTTACAGAAATTGAGGCTTTGAAAGCTGTGGGTATCCAGCTGGGCTGGAGGTAAGGAGTGCTGCTCTCCAGGGGCTGATGGAGATGCCCCTGTGCACATTTTCCAGCAATCCCCAGTTTCTTTCTAGGGGTTAGAGAGTTTTCTCATGCCATTGACTTGCTAGACTGCTGTGTGTTGGGTTCAATGAGCTCTGAAAAGCATCTCAAAGAGTACCTCAATCATTCCTCAATATATCTTTCAAGGTAAAAGAGGTAATTCTGATACTATTAAAAATAGAGAAGGAAATACAGAAGGATGAGCTGGATTCTCCCATTTCATGTTTTTGTTGACTTTATTGCATTTCTTTATTGCATCTCATTAATTCTATGGTGAGACCAAACCTTCCTGATGCTGATAGCCCAAAATAGAAACCCACAATTTTTAATACAYGCTTTTAGATAAAACTACAAGATATTGTGAAAACAGACAGTGCAGGGTGTCATTAAAGTGAGTTATTTAAGTATAAATATTCTATTTTCTCTTAGTTTAAGAGTTCTGTCTATATTTTAGGAGATGATAAAGGTTTATTTTTTGAGGGTTAGAAATAACAGTAAATTCTTGCTGGTGGATTTTTCTAGTCACTTTGTCAAATTCGTGACTGTGCACATCACATRGGGGAGAGAAAAAGCCTTCCCTCTTCTCACCCCTCGGCAACATAACAGGGAACAGAACTGCACATCTGTAAATAAATGCATCATTAGATTCTCATCAATTTGTAAGCTCCACTTGATGTATGGCTAAAATAATCCCACAAGGATAACTAAAGAAGTGTTTGCTTTCAAGCACACAGAACACAGASCAGTGGAAACACTGTTTCAGTTCAACTCAGTATGTTGGCATTTTTGGTTGCTGGCTATTTTTTTTTATTTTAACAACAGTCCACATTGAAGAATTATTTTAGATGCATTGCTACCAATATATTCATTAGCTGGGGATCTCTGGACATATTAAAAGAACACAGTAAAACAACTAATGATGCACTTGAGCAGTAACAGGTTGTCATTAGAGCAGCATCTGCTCTCATCAGAGTTAATTATTCAGTTGCTTTGTTTTCCAAGTAGGTGTCTGGTAGAATTTAGCAGAATCTTAATTAAAACACATTTTCAAACTCCATGGATGCTCATCTCATCTAAAGAAATCAAGACAATTTCCACCATAAACATCAAGCTTCAGTTGAGCCATCAAACAGCAGAAGGAKCTGAGCCAAGGCAAGTTTTAGGCATTAACCATTGCAGTGCCAGTGAAGTTCTCTGTAAAGAAAGCCACACTCTGAGGAAAATAAGCTGAGGTTTAACCTGCTTCACTTGAATGCCAATATCTGTGGTTGCTTTCCAGGTTCTTCTCTTTATTAAATTTCAGCAAGTGCATACCAAAAAAAGCTCAGTCTCTGAGCAAAACTTTTATTTCCCAATGGCCAGCACAGAATATGAGAACTTGAATCTTAAGCTTGGAGTTTTTTTGATGCAATGTATTGACTTACACTTGAAACTAGTTGGAAAATTTCTATCGTAAAAATGCTGTTTCATCTAAAGAAAATGTTTCATGAAAATAGAGTGTTCTAAGCCAGCTGAGACAGCTGCATTCAGACTTGTGGATGGGAATATTCTGATTTTTCACATTGAAACTG
>NW_026623633.1:264830-288209 GCF_030028575.1 Malurus melanocephalus
TTTTTTAAATAAAAGCTGTTCTAATAGAGACTATCTGTCTGTTAGGAAAGAAAAAAATGGAAATCCATCACTGAGTGAGTGTAGTGGCTTGTRCAATTATTTTCAGGTCATTTTGAGGAGCAGAGCAATCAAACCCTCCGCAGAGCAGGGGTAATGCCAGGCTTTGCAGGACTCCCCATTTGGTTGGTGGAAAATCCTTCTGGTTTGGGTTCCTTRAGGGAAAAGAAGCCTCTGAAAAACACCCAGGTATTTCTTTATGTGTATTCTCCTCCTCCTCCACGCTGCTGYTTCTCATCTCAGAGCAGCTGTAAGAACCATTTCCCCATCACCATCTTCCCTCTTCCCACCACAAGTGACTCAGGATGAAGCTGCCAGCTTTTCCCTCCTGCCTGGATGACTTTTCAGATCTCACATCTGACAAACAGCTCTGCAGCACAGCAATCGTGGTGAGAGGAGGTGGGCATCCCAGGCCATCCTGAGGGGTTTGAAAGGTCATAAGTTCATTTTTCATCCTTGGTCTGRGCAGCTGGACTCCCATTCTGGCACACGAACATCTTGGGCAACAGGGCTCAAAGCAAGAACGAACTGATAACAAAGTGTTATCATCACCTCTGAAACCACAAGCTTTTCTCCAAAGTACTCACTTTTATGTCAGAATTATTCTGAAAACTGGCTTGCACTGAGCAGCTGATGATCCACAGGTGAGCACATGCAGAAAATTACCTGAACAACTCAGCCATCGTTTCATCCCTCAGAACAGCCCAAGCTCCCCAAAATAACATTGTCAGGAGCCACACCACAGCTGTTTGTACTCTCCTTCTGAYAAACAGGCATAGCAGGCAGGCAGATCAATAACCCATCTATAAAAAAACCTATCTGGAAGGTGCTTGTGTGTGATCACTTTGGGTGATTTCTCAGATCTCTCAGCAAAGTTGTCAGGATTTGCTGCTAGGAAGGGACAATACCTAGTGCCCTGTGCTCAGGAAAGATGGATATTCTGGAGGGAAAGGGGGTTTTCTGCTTGTCCTGCTCCTGTTGTCAGAGCACTTGTTGTGCACAGGGAAAATAAATAAGTGAGAGCTGTAGTTTGGTCTTCACAAAAGCAGCTGTTATTCACTGCTGAGTGGGGTTTCTTCTGAAGAGTGGTGGGTGCTGGAGCCTGCAAGCGGCACATGTGCATGAGCTCCACGTGGCATCTTCTGATGAAAGAAAACCACTACAAGCTGGCAGCACCTCTATGCCAGGGCTGCCACGTAGTCACAGTGACCCAGCCAAGCTGGACCCTCACTTTTGAGAGCAAGGAATGTGTATTTACTCGCTGCCTTGTGCCACAGGGAGGAAGATCTGCTTTATGGCACCCTGTTCATTGGAGCTCRGCTCAAACAGCTGCTCAGCCAAATTCTGCACACACACCTTTGCAAGTAAATGTATCTGCACATGTTTCTATACTGAAGCACACAACTTGCAGCTGGCATCTGCATGGTGTGGAGCTCAGCATGCTGGGGCTGTGCCACAGAGTGGTGTGGGCTGACCTGGGGCACTCCAAGGACCAGAAAGGGCAGGACAGGACACCCACAGGGACACCCAGCCTGCCCCATTCGAGCTGCGGACCAGAACTCTGCCTTTTTGCTGTGAAGATTTCTGTGCCTGCAGAAGTGTGTTTTTCCACCCAAAGTGAGATCAGATGGGTTGTAATAGCAGAGTAGGCAGAGAGGGGGGCATGTAGCAAGCCCAAAACTGTAAGTGGGGAGCTACAGTGATGCAAATAGCTCATTCCCAGAACTCACACTTTCGGCTCAGTGATATGATCTGATCAAATTTGTCAAATTCTTTGACAGTTAAAAAAAAAAAAAAGGAAAATGAGGACTCTATTTGGGTAAATGGATTTTTATTAAAATCTTTATAGCATATTTTGTTTCACTTAGCACTTAACTCGAATCAGTGTGCCAAAGATTGAGTTTCTGGTGAAACTCTGTTTCCTCTTCCTTTTGCCTGGGCCTGACTGCAGGATCAGCACCTGCAGTGCCCTGGCTGATGTGTAGAGTGTTATCAGCGTGGCAGAGGAGCCAAGCCCCCAAGGATGCTCATCTGCACAGTCAGACACAGAGCAGGCTTGGGGTGCCTGCCACTGCAGGGGTCTGGTCGTTTTGGTGCACCCCAGGGCAGCGCAGGTCTTGCTGCAGCAGGGGCAYCTCTGAAGTGCCCCTGGGCAAGAACCTAACAAGGCCTGGGCTCCAGATGCTCCCAGATAACCTCTGGGTGAGCTAATTTTTTTGGAGGAGATGCAGCAGTGAGAAGGGCTGAGCTGCACTAACAGAGATGTGCAGCAAAGGTTCCCTGGCTGCYTCCCAGGTTCCCTGTTGCCCACATGCCGCTGCTGTAGCAGGAGCAGAAATTCTGCATGAAGAACACTGAGTGGTTTGGACTCTGCCAGGTAAGAGGSTGTGAGCATGTATTTGTGGCCAGGTGGTTTGTTTTGTTGTGCTTGGCTTCCTGGTTGGCAGCCTTTGGTACTGTTTGAACCCAGCTGTGGTGGTTCTGCTGTGGTGGTGCCTGAGTGGAGCATTGCAGAGACTGCTCCTCGATGGTCTTGTGAAAACAGAGATGAGAGCAAGTGATGTTAATGAGAGGGAGAGGGGAAAGCTATGCGCTTGGGTGTAAAATCTGTTTTTAAAACCAAGATGTTCGCTGCGCTCTGAAGTGCGTTGTTGCTGCCAGGGTTTGACCCAGTTCTCAGTTCAGCCAGGCTAGCTGGATCTGGGAAACTCGTCCTTTTTTCATTGCAAATACAACATCAGCTCAATTAATCGGGYTCCATGCAGTGAATTGAAAACCAAAAAGTCCCCTCTGACATTTATCTCTGCCTTTATTCCTGGGGAAAAAAAACACWGGCGCACAAACCCCTCCTAATGAAAATCAGACAGTGTGAGCAAGTGGCTCTGAAGCAAAGTTTTTCTGCTCCTAAACTGTACTTCAAGTCATTACAAGCTTTGCTTGCCAACCTTACAGTAGCTGAAGCAGTATGTACAGCCTGTGATACGCAGACTGGAGTAAAACCTTCTTCATGACATTTTGTTGTATGGGAAAGCTTGAGTTTTTGGAAGACGCTCCGATAACACAATATGGAAAGCATGCTATCTTAGCATTTCCTACGCCGACTTGGAATGCCTTCTGTTTGGAGAAGATCCACTGGCAAGTGAGGGAAGGTCTGAACAGTCAATTTAGATTTTCTTTTAAATGTATTCTGTATGCATATATTGTGGTTATTTTGAGATTTTTGCCTTCTGGAATGATTACTGTCTGATACCAGATAGAAAAGTCATTATGCATAAAACATAGGTGTACAATGAGTTCAATAGCTATGGGGAACTGTGGATGGAACCAATTAAGTTTCCTTAAAAGGTGCAGACCTTATTTGTCTTTAAAWCCCCATTCCACACCTGTGGAGCGGTTACCATTAAATTAAAATCAGTTGGCGAGGCTGTTTTCTTTTTCTGAAGCAAGCTTTTACTGAGAACACCCTAAAAAACGGAGTGACATGCAGACCCAGCTGACCCTGGATCAAATGCATGATCTAGCTGTGTTTTAGACCACCATGCCCAGCTCAGATAGGCTTTGGAGGGAATTTGGGAATCCCAACCTCTTTGACCAGCATCAGTCCACTCTGGGCTGTACCCTGAAATTCTGGCAGCACAACTTGCCCAGAAGGGCAGCACRGTGCCTTCCACCCCTGTTTGAGCATGCAGGGCTACTCCTGCCCTGTGCTACAACTGTGTTGTGCAATGGGAGCATCTGTGTGTCTCTTTCAAAGAGCTCATAACTCGCAGGGGAACGTGAGTGGGATGTTATCGGAATATGCAAAAGTGTTTTGTGCATTCTATCTATATTAAATGCCTTCGAGATGACTGTGAGTGGCAGGAGGATTGATGTGGTTGACTGGAACGGTTGGCTGGCCAGTCTGTGTTGGTGGAGAAGAGGAAAGGCTATGCAGGAGGCGTGGCAGCACTTGCCTTGTTCAGAGTGGCACAGCAGAAAGGACACAGATGGCTGTAAGGGACGTGCCAAAGTGACTGGATAACCCCACTCATCTACAGCATTAGAGGAAAAAGCCTTGGGGCAGGAAGCTCCTCCAGCTTTAGGGTKTCTCATTGCACCTTGTACTGCCTGTACAGGACAAAGACAGAATAATAACACTTTCTTCTTACCCCTCACTGAAGGAAAACAGCAGAGAGGGAGGGCAATGTCACTGACCCTAGCAGAGAGCCCTGTGGACCCACAGCCTCTGTTGCCATTGCTGGAGAGTGGCACAGCTTCAGGATGGAGCATGACCTGCCCCTGGGGAACACAGGGAGCTCCTCTGGCTCCTCACCTCCTTCCTGCTCCAAATGGAGCTTGGGTGATGTGTCTGGGTCCAGCAGGGCCAGCACGTGGCCTTATTCAACACCTGGCCCAGCAAGCCCTGAGCTGCTGAGCTGTAGCTCCAGCAGCCTGATCCAGCTCTCCACACATCTGGGCAACAAGTCAAAAATGTAGGATGCTCARCTGTGCCATGGCTTTGTGGAGCCTTTAGCCTGTGTTGGAAGGTGAGCTGCTGCTACAGCCTCCTTTCCTGCTTTCAGGAGGCACTGGCCTTTGGTTGCTGTTGTCATTGGCTGCTCCTCATTTCCAGTCAAAGTAATTTGCTTACTGCTAATGTTTGTGTGGAGTTGTGCCGAGCTGCCCCCTCCGTGCTGGGGAGTGCCTGTCACAGGGTAGGGAGAGTGTCAGGGCCCATTGCTGAGCTCTCAGCTCGCACCTGACTGTTCATAAACTGCATTGACTAAAATTTGAGGCTAGCACAGACAGCAGCTTTTTCCTCCTTTCCTCTTCCTCTTGGAGGATGCAGCTGTGCAGTTGCCAAAGTTGCTGCTGAAGCCTCCTCAGCCCCAGGCTCTCAGGGATGCTGTGGATATTAAAGCCAGTAACCTCTGTGCTGTGTGTAAGCAGCTAGAGAAAGGCAATCCAAAGAGAAGACAAACAGAAGGCTGGGAAAAGAGCCTCTTGATTATTCAGTTTTCAAGAGGGGACAATGCTGCAAGAGCAGCAGAACTCAGGAATCCTGTTTTCTCACTGATGCTCTCTCCCATGGCTTGATTATCTTGTGCTCATYGTGATTAAAACTTTTCTGGTGGCTGGAGTATAGCATTGCTTTCCCATGCARGATTTGTGGTATCTAATAGCATGGGTAATTTTACATTGTGATCTTATTTTTCAGAGGAGATAGAAGTTCAAGTCTCTTTAGATATTTTCTTCAGACTCCTAGGAATCTGGTACATCTGAGATTCTTCAGTGGCATTAATTTTGACTGMAATCAGCCATCAGAGCCTAGTACCTAAAAGGACTGGAAAGTAAACAGTATAGTTGCATAAATCTTGCCTCCATGCCAAATCATACCCTGAAGAAAATATAAGTATTTTAACAACTTGCTATTGAATACCAGGGTCATTTCTTCTCCCACATCCCCAGCTGAAGGTTTACATGGTGCTTTCAGCACACCTGTTCTCCTATTAGGCTCTGATATTGCAAACACTTTTTTTTTTTTTTTTTTTTACCTTAGCAAGTGCCCTGGAAGCTGCAGAGCTCTTGCAGGATTGAAATGAGGCACACAGATACTGCAGGTGCAGCCACAGCATTGGACTGGTTTGTGGTAGAAGGGAATAGCCCAAATTCCTGAATCTGGATGAGGCTCCCAAAGCACTGCTGCTGGTGGCTGAAAGTGTTCAGACACCATTCCCATGGGCASAGGGATCTGCTGGCCCAGTTCAGGAGCAGGGTGCAACACAGGGTGCCCTGCTGGGAGGTGACACCGTGTCACTGTCCCTCATGGGAGGCAAGGGCAGGGTCCCATWCCAGGTTCTCTCTCATCTGTGCAGTGGGAGTGGCAGTGGGGTGCTGTCGTAATGGTATTTGTTTAAAAATAAACTAAGCCTTAGTCTTCCTTGTCCATGTGAATGCAGAAAGAATCCAATCTCAGGCTTCTCATTTCTTCCCTGGAGCAAATGAAGTTTCATGAGTCCTGCTGGCTGCAATGAGGGTRTATCCATAAAGAGAGGTAAAGATAGATCTCTGCCTTAATTTGAGGAATGTAAGCCTTTCTCTGGTGGTGAAAGTCCCCGCTGCCCCCAAGGTGAATGTGCTGTCAAATATGAGTGTGTGCAGACAGGGCTGCACACCCTTTTGGGTGCTGGGTTGGTGGAGGAGGTTCCTGGGGCCAAGGGACAGTGTGGCTGCCCTGTGCAGGGAGCACCAAAGCYTGGGTGTGGGCTGCTTTCCTGAGCCCCTGTCTGCATGTCAGCTCCAAGACCATACGCTCCCTGCAATATTTACAAATATATCTGCCTCTGAAATCTGCCCAAGTTTATCAATGAGACAGGAGTAACATTACAGAGCTGTGCACACACATGTTATACATTCCCCCAGCAATAATTCCTTCCTCCAGTTATGCTATGTATTTAGCGCATTCCTCCAGTATGATAATCATCAACATGCCTTAAAAAAAAAAAAAAAATTAAAAATTTAAAAAAGGCTAACAAGATCAAAACAAAACATAGAAGCTGGCCAGATAGTGGGAAGAGACTGTTGTACCCCTGAGGCTGAGATTTGAGTGCCATGGCAGCCTCTGCCCTCTCAGAGGACAGAGTGCTGTGGYGAGGGGGTGACAGCAGCCAGCCTGAGCTCCCTGCCTGCCGGGCAAACCGAGGGGAAAGGAAGGCTAAAACATAACACAAGTAATAGAAAGCAGCTTGGAAATCTTTTCTCTATTTATGCAGAGGCGCAGGAAGCTGTGTGGTGCATTCAGCTGTTGTCAGCTGCCTGCCCTGTGCCCAGGGTAAGGGAAGTGCCATGAGACCACAGCCAGACCCATGGGCCAGCTCTGGGTCCCTCAAGCAAGGGGATGATGCCTTAGGATTTTTAGTTTCTCTATTTTCRTGCATCTGTATTCTTGTACTTCCCTAGTACAGCACTAAAACTACCRTTCTTTCATCTTTAGACAAAACAATCCCTCTCTGAGCCTGAATCCARGGACACCTCGCTGCCYSAGAGCCCCAAAATATGGAAACARCAGMGARYTGGGGGGAGCAAGTTTGGRGTGGTTGACATCATCACCTGTRAAGATCATTGGAGAATTAAAACCCAATATGTTAATAAGGCAGAACTTATAAAAGGTGAAGATCTCATGACTCAGTGTCCATTTTGGGTGTAGCCTCAGGAGGAGGSTTTGTCTGCCCTAATGTACCAGGGGGCCTGTTAGGCCTGGATTAAAGCTGTGTATTCTCATTCTCTTTAAGTTTGTCTGGCCTCTCTTTCAGAWCAGCMTGATTGATAAGGCATCAGGGGTGCTGCTCTTTCCCAAAGCAGATGCTTTGTTCTTGGGCTCAGAACCTGCTCTCCCACATGAAGTTTGCACATGAAGCAGTGAGCGGTGCAAGGCTGTTAGCTGCGTCACAGTGTTTTGTTTGTTTTTAAAATTGATAAGAGGCACTCCGTATCTGCTGATGTTCAGCTAATAATGAAATGTTCTCAGGTTTTCTGTGGCCAGTCGCTTCTCTTTGGCTTGTTGTCAGCAGAAAGCTGCTTCTGAAGCTGGCCCCAGCTCAAAGCAATTGCTGTTTCTTTCATTCCACTTGCTTAGGCACGAGCCACTAGCTGCTCTCAAGCCAGAAAGATTGCAGGTGACTCTCTGAGCTCTCTCTCTTCCCCTTGCTATCATCAGATGGTGCCATATTTGGGCCCAGATTTGTCTTGTGGTCATTCCTGTGGTACCCTGGCCTGCAGTGCTGCTAGGAGTGCTTTGGGCAGCATCTTCCAAGGTCTTGGTTAGCCAGGACTCAAGGGCAGTGTCTGTGGAGGGGGAGAAAGATGAAGAGGAGTTGTCTGTCTGTTTGGTCTCTCTACAGATCCTCTCTGGGGGATTGGGGTGGCTGGGAGCCCCCACCTGAGCCACCTCCAGCTTACCACTGAGCTGTGTCAGCTCCAGTGCCTGCAGCCTCTGCTCTGCTGACAGTGCTGCACCCCATCCCACTGCAGTTTGGGAAAAAATCCCAGCCCCTCCAGGACGTACCACTTCTGAACGCTTCCACTTTCCTTAGGCTTTTGTTTTGTCCCTAAAGGCAAGAGACACATGTTTGGGAAAGGCAAGCAACGTTTTGCTTCTAACCCTTCCCAGTACCAGTGCTTATTTTCCATCCCCCAGGACAATTYAATCACAGCATTTCAGCCTGTGCAAGCCCTGCTTCCAGGGTCTGGCATAGCACAGCAAACCTTCCTGGGGTCTCATGAAGGTCTGGTGGGGAGGAGGTGGTGGAGGCTTGAGTTTAGTGCCTGAAGTGCAAATACTGAGATTGTGGAAGCGCCGCTGTGCGCAGCACTGTGTGTCTCTGCATTTGTCTTTCAGGCAGCGAGCGGCAGCACGTTATCGGGTGTGTGAATACATATTTACTACGGTAGGCCCAGAAGGGCTTTTCAACAACTTTCCCTGCATGTGTTGCTAACAAGTCACTCTACAGATTTACCAAGCGAGCAGAATCGCAAATGTTTCTCTTTACAATGAGAAGTAATCAGAGGAGGTCTAAATGGCAAACAGCGACTCAATATATACATTTGTCACAGATATAATGTAAAGTCAGTTCAGCCTCTTTGATGTCACATAAACATGTCATTTTGAAGCGACTCAGTTTCGCTGGCATTTCATCAGCCAGTGCACAACAAACAGCGCCAATTACGCTCCATCACTGTTTATCATTTGCCTCCTTTAAAATGCCCATCCATTACCAGCAGAGTGGTTTGCAGTGTTTAGTCTCTGGTGGGGATGGTATTCCACAGCCCTCAGCCCCGAGGCAGATTCTCTCTTTTGCTGCTTAACCCACTGGTTTAATTACTATGTGGGTTCAACAAAAAAAAAAACCTAAAACCTACCCTAAAATGTCCTGTATGCCAAACCTTTGTAATATTTAGTCTCTGAAAAAAAAAAGAAAGAGATGCGGTGGAGAGATGCGTTGGGAGTAGGATTTCTGTTTGAGGAGAAAGGGAAGGACACRTCTCCTTGAGTTCTTTCAAAGGGTTTGGGAGATGGGACATTATAAATGTGCTGTTTGAAACTCTGATGCTGCCAGCTGCCAAACTCACCGAAAAGAATACAGTTCTTCTGTTTGCTTCCCTGCTAGTAGTTAGAAAGTAATGAATCCTTTTATGCTTTCTTTACATAATAGGCTCCAGCCAGAAAACTGGATGTTTCCTCGTCAATAAAATAAAAAAGAAATTCTCAATATTAAAGGAACAAAGATGAAGTTGAGCAAGTCTTGTGTTATTGTGGTTAACAGTCAATAAGGAAAACCAGAGTTTTGTTCTGCTGACTTAAAAAAGCATTAAGCTGTAAATATCTTACTCTGTTCTATTTTAGTGTTGGGGTTTCTTTCTTTTAAATTTAATTCATGACAAAATTCCCTCCCAAAGTTTGGTGTTAGTTTTCTTCCCCTTCTTCTTTCCTCAAAACATCAACCAATTTACATTGGGCCTTGTCTTCCTAAAATCTACAAAGTTTAATGGAAGCAGTAATTTTTTCATGTGCTAAAGTAATTCTGAGACTGCTGCATAGTGAAAATGGGATTTCACCACCCATGGAAACCCAGTCAAAGAATAGGAGCACAATGTCTGAGGTTTGTGCTTGTGTGGGCAGAGCAGGGAGYGGGGTGGCTGCAGGAGGGATGATGTGGCTGCAGCTTTCCCAGCCAGCTTAAGGTTCAGCCTCTGATGATGGGACAAATACCTGTGAGACTGATTAAGATATCTGAGCCAACCTTAAAAATGGACACCCTCATTATCAGAACATTTTAATGAGTTTTTTTACATGTCTGAAGACATTCTATGACAAATGCTTGTCTTGGGTGGGAAAGCACAGCAACCCATGCCTGACCCACAGGAATTCATCTCCCAGACAATTTTACTTCTAGGGGGGATAGGTCCAGGCACACAAGCTGGAGCCAAGGGCTGCAAATCCAGCATGGCAGTAATGTGTTGGAAGAATAACATATACTTGAATAATTCCGAGCAGTTTATAGATGAGCAAAGTTGGACACGCACATGAACTTGAGGTAGCAGGCAGATCACACTGGTCATAAATATAGCTGTGCTGTAAAGTGTGTGCACACAAACCCTCTCTATATATTTTAAGTACACTGACAAAGACTTTGGTTGCAGTATTTAGAGGAGAAAACTGTTTTCTTTCCCCTGAGCCCAAACTGTTCCCAATGAATAATTTGTCCAGTTCTAATGTATAATTAACATCTGAAGGTGGAGGCTGCTGTCGCCTATAAACATTACCATATTTCCATATTCCTACTCTGCAAGTTATCAGTTTTAAAAAGGAAACCGCACRTGGATGCGCACAGGAGTGACCTGGCAGCACCGAGTGCTGATGGCAGAGTGATCACCACAGCCCCTGGTCCCATGTGCCTTTGCATTCCTCAGCCTGCCCTTCTCCCCCAACAACACCCTTTGTGTGCCTCCCTTGAAGGCTTATTTAAARGCTTGTACCAAGTCGTAGGTGGCCACAGTGGGACTGACACGAAAGCAGCTGCTAATCCATTCCTGCCTGCAAATGGGCTCTGACTGCTGCCTGCTGAAACCTTCTCAAGGTTCCATCCACAGAAACTATGGATGGATTTTGGATCATGTGCACCAACTTGATTTATTTGGAGCTTATTTGTCAGTTTAGCTCTCTTTAATCTACTTCAGTGAACAGATCCTAGGAGCCTTTTTTCCTGGCTTTTTGGGCTTTTGCCATCTTCTAGCATTAATCACTCACTGCCTAACAGTGCCTATCATTGAGGAACAAGTACATTGTCTAGAGTGGGACCAGAGCTGAGGTGTGTGGTGCTGCTGGCAGGGCAGTGGGGCAGCAGCTCCCAGGCTGTATCCATGCTGCTTCCCAGTTGGGTGAAGGATGGATGCGAGGGGCAGCATCCTCCCCAACGAGCAGCCTTCTCACATTTGTGCACACATATGGGTTGGAGAGCCCCACCAGTGTCTGCGTGTGCCCAAACTGCACCTCTCCCCCATCCTGGAGCTCTGTGGAGCTGGGGCTCAGCACAGCCAGGGCTGGGGGGTCTCTGTGCTGTGCTGCAATAACTCTCTCTGCGGTGYGCAGCGCATGGCAGCATATGGCTCTGTCTGGTTTGTTTGTTTGTTTTAGGGTTTTTTTGTTTCTTTCTATTTTGGTTTACTGTCACAAATAATTTAATTATCCCATGACTTGCCATTTCAGTTATGCATTGTCTCTGTTCCTGTTTGACTTGGGGGCAGCTGTTGAGCTCTCCAGATTTAAGGCTCAAATCTGCTCATCATTATGTGTGAGCACAGCCCATCTTGTCAAACTGGCAGCTCTGCACAAGGTAGGCATGTGTGAGAGCTGATGTGCTGGGACACGGCTCACATCCCACACCAGGAGCTGGGACCAGCCCTCRGCCCCCAAAAGTGCCCTGTGGGACCCTGCAAACATCCACGGGGTGGGTGTTTGTTAGCAAAGGATGACCCACCTGAAGCACTCATGGGTTGTAAAGTAGGCTAAAAATCAGCTGAGAAATATTTGTTGTTGCAGTCAACAAAAGCAGTCATGACTCTTTCTTAATTTGCTTTTTTTTTTTTCTTTTTTGTCCAGATTCTTGAGTTTGAAGACCCTCCTGTTCTCARACTTTCTCCTTTTAGCTCTGATACCAAGTAGTTTAAAACCAACCTCCCCTTATGCCACCTGTATAACTGGAGAGGAAAATGAATGAGAGATGGAGATCAAAGAATTCCCTGAATTTAGCAGGCTGGGGTTTGAAAAAAAAAAAAATGCCTTTCAGTAAAATGCCAAGAGATGGCTGTAATTAGCATTGTGTTGATGACTGACAAATTAGGTGAGGGATCCCTTGTTCAGAAAATTGTGTGTTGGTCCATCGCTTTTTATCAAACTATTTGTGTTCATATTTACGTCTCTAAATCCCAAAAAGTAGCAGTAAACTCTCTTCTGGAGATGGAGGGATGACTTGTGCCTACAAGCATGTGCCCAGAGGGGAACATTCCTTTGGCTTTTACCTATGTTTTAGTACCRTGCAGTGGATTTAGGAGGCATATCCTGTGGGAAGATAGGGAAACAAACTATTCAACAGTATCTCACTGGAGCTCTGCAGACATTTATAAGACATACAGCTGTTTCTCTTTTTAATTTGGAGGAATACAGGCCTCACAAACAGGGTGGTTGGTTGTTCCTACAAATAAAAGCCCACAGCTTAAAGGCAAAATATTTTGAAGACAATGTACAATAAGAGCCTTTTTTTTTTAGCCATGTAAAAGCTGTTTTATGAAATTAAGCTGGAAATATCATAAGTGGGAAATGACCACAGAATAAATAGAACCTTTTAGAAAGACAGCAAACATGTGTTATTTATTTTCCTAGTAAATGGAAGTGGCAGATTCAATCAGCAAGAAACATCAGATAGTTATGACCATTTTAATCACATAAAAAAAAAAGTTCATAAGTTTTGTTTGTGGTACATTTAACATTTTCATTTTAGTGAAGAGGCTGGAAGCAAATAACTCATGTTTACCAGTAAACTAGAGATAAGATGAGACAGATTCTTCTTACATTGCCAGAAAGGGGACARGAGGCACAACAGTGAAGTGTCTATGCCATTACCTTTTGCACTCCATATWCTCATCTGGAAAACATTATGACCCATTGCATCAGAAAGATTTTAAAACTATCAAACAGTTCCAAAGCATGCATTGTACCCCKTGAAGAGAGACAGCCTTCATGCCTGCCATTTCAGAAGGCCTGTCAGCATGCCAAGGAAACCTATTTCACATAGGTTTATCTCTGCTTATATTTGCTTGAAGGCTTGAAAGTCRCATTCAAAAATGTTAATGCTAGATGTTAATTTTAGGGATGGGACAAAGCAAGGGTTATAAAATAGCCAGCTGAGATTAAATCCCTACATAATGACAAGATGCTGATATGCCATCAGTGGCTGCGAGAGGAAAGTGAAGGGAGACACAAGGAAATGTGGTGTGATTTGGTTCTGGGCTATGTTTGTGTCAATGCTGACCAAAGCCAGCACAGTGTTTGTTCATTCTTCCTTTGTGTTTTGGAAGCCACGCATCTCAAGTTGAATCCTGCCTCATGGATTTGTGCTTTATAAGGAAAATAGTCATAAATGGAAGTGTTGAGAGCTTGATCTTCCAAGTGTTCTTGTAGCTGAAGTGTGTCACTYTGTCAACTCCAGCACACTGCCCTCTTTTCAGTGCGAGTTACAGAATATTCTGATTGGAAGGGATCCATGTGGATCATMAAATCCAGCCCTTAAGTGAATGGCCCATAGCAGGATTGAGCTGAATGTGTGGTCTGGAAGAGCTGCACAACTTCAAACTGCTCAGTGAGAAAGGTTAATTTTCTTCTTGGCAAATGTTGTTACAGTAAGAGGGAAAGGCTTGTGTTTGAGGGACACTGAAGGAAAATATACAAGCAATATAAATACAAGGGGGTATTAACTATGTGGAATGGACTGATTTATTAAAAGAGACTGTGTGCTTTTGTGGATACCACATGTGGTGTTTTCTTTAGAGGCAGCAGTAGATATAAAGTAAGCTCGTATCCTTGGGCTATCTATTTGGCTCTGCAGAGCAGTGAATCCAAAGCAGATAGAAGACAAAAACTCAGGGAAGTTCATTTGGGAGAAAAAAAAAAAAAAAAAAAAAAAAAAAAAAAAAAAAAAAAAAAAAAAAAAAAACCCCCCCCCCCCAAAAAAAAAAAAAAAAAAAAAAAAGATTTAGGTGGAAACATGCTCAGAGTCAAGGAGCAGTGACATTCCTTGAGCACCCTGAGTATCAGCACAGGCAGGCAGCACAACCATTGCCTCCCTGCTCTCCTCCATCTCCTTAGCTTTCAGCTGAAGAACAAAAACTTGTTAGATCTGGTCTGAGAACAGGGCTTGTTGATACCTGGAGTATAACTGCCTTGTGCCTGGGGTGTCCCAAGATCCCACTTTAGTGGGATTGTCCTTGGTGGAAAAGCACAGACAGGTAAACACAGGCATGGTCTCCTCTGGCCCCTCAGCAGGTTCAATGCTGGATCCATCAGAGATTTAGGGGTTTCCCCAGAGATTTCTCTCCCTCACTAGCCAAAAAAAAAGCATGATGCAATTCTTCTGTTGGAGGAAGTCTTGTGTCATAAGAAATGTGCTGCTGGATTTGTATGGAGCCAATACAGCAACAGCTAAGTGATCTCCAGGGCTGGATAGCTTGGTTTTGCTGCAGCAGAGGAAGAAGCCTGGGAAAGGACAAACAGCTKGGAAAAAACAACTGTGCACAGGGTTTTGGGAGTAAGAGCACAACGCGTCACTGTGGGGCTCACACCCAGATGGAAGTCTCTTCTGTGTCCTGCAAAGTGCAAGGTCTGATGGGGGCACTGGGAGATGGCTCTTTTCCCAAGGGCTGGATTTGGGGTCAGCCTTTCTTGGAGGCTCACGACTGCCACTGCTTTGTCAGGGACCTGGAATCAACGTCCATGGAGAGTGGGTAAATGATTGATACCTYAGGAAAAACATGTTTCCACTTGGTTGAAACCCTGAAATGCCCAAAGCACCGGCACACTTTGGCTGCTCCACCAAGATCAGCTGCAACACCAGAGCTCAGTATGGGGCCACTGGATCTCCCAGGTCCCTGTCTGCCCGTGCTCTGCCCCTGTGTGCACACACACATAGTGAGCYTAAAATAAACAATGCCACACAGCTGCTGAGTCAGAGACTTGGCCCTGCTGGGAGCCCACAGCTTGGCATCACCTCCCTTCTCTCCGAGGATTTCCACATAATTTAGCCTTGASCTTGATTAAGACCTTGGTTTACAGCAACCAAATAAAGGCTTATAATAATCTGGAAGATAAAAAGGAGTCATAATGCTGTGTCTGAGAAAAGCAAAGAGTGAGTGTGGCGTGGCAGGAGGAGCAGCCACTGTTCTGCAGCCCCACACGTGGCGCTGCGGTGGATCCTGGGCACGATGTTGCTGCTGCTTCCAGTGCAACCAGCATGGAACAACAAAGTCATGCAACAGATGATGCCCTTTTCCTCTGACCCCTGATGTTTTCTAAAAAAAAAAAAAAAAAAAAAAAAAAAAAAGGAGTATCCATGACACAACAAACAGTAAATTAGTTCAAGTTACGCAGTAGGAACATAGCACCACAGCAGTGAGCAACGTCAAGGCACCCCAGAGAGGGATTGAAGTCCTTCTGGCATGTGGAGATGGCCTTCAGAGGATGTGTTTTGTGCTGACTTTTGGTCAGGAAAATGGCAAACTCAGTCCTTAGAGAAGTAAAAATTGGGCTGCTGCTGACCCACGCACAGGCAATATTTCTGCATCAAAGCATGAGTGACACTGCTGGGCTCGGACACAGTGGTGGAAAAATGCAACTGTGGGCTTGTGAACAGGGGAGGAGCCCCTTACTGCAGTTTGGTGACCAGTGCTGGACTTGGCAGTGCAATGTCTGTTCTGCATTCAGGATTCTCTCTCTTTCTGTCCCAAACACACACAACTGGGTAATTAAAGTCACCAAMATCTTCTAACATAGGAAGGTAGTCTGCATTTCGTCAGGAGAACAAAAACCAGCGTTGGCTGCTATGCAATGCTGCTGACAATAGAAGCCTAGCTCTTTTCTCCCTTGGAAACAGATCCCCCTTGCTGAAATAGACTTTGACTGTTGCAATCTTCTTACAGGGTTAAAGAGATACTTTGCTTAAAAAAATAAATTTAATCCAGGACATGATGCTTATTCATCTTTGCATCTTAGGGGTCGTTTATCCCTGTGCACAGTTGCTCTGTGCCTGCAGCATCTTTGGGCTGCYCTGGGSTTGGTGGTGTTGCCTTGAAAGGCCAGTTTTTAATAATGACACAGACCCAGTTAAGGGGATAAAAAGGGTTTTACCTTGGTATTTGGGATCCCAGGTGCACAACTTGATGGCAGAATGCACAGCCGTGTATAGCACGGGTACAAGTTTTATAGGTATCAGGAATTTGCATATCTGTCTAGGGTTCCCCAATAAGAAACTTCACAAATGCAGTGATGTCCCCCTACTCTAATGAATCCCCCCAGATGAGGCCAGAGTGCAGTTTACACAAGATGTTCTAGAGAGAAGGCATCAGCCAAGGCTGGAGCCTCGGGTTTAAGACAGCACAGGGCATGCTGATCACTTCCTAGGATGTTTGGTCTCTCTGCCCAGCAGAACTCCTAAACTTAGCTGGAACATCAGGCTTCAGGAATTACAAGCATGTGGGGTAAGGGACACAGGAGGATGCACAGAGGGTACAGAAAGYGTAAAAAGGAAAAGCAAAAAATCATCAGGCATCAGTGGCAGCACAGGAGCAGTGCCACAGGCTGTCCTTGCGGGAGCAAGGTGGGACTCTTCACTGCCAGGCTGAGCTGGGACTGGGTACAGCATCCATAGCAGCAATGGTGCCTTGTGAAAGGAAGAACGAACCCTTGGACATGCATTGGGTGGCAGAGCCCAGCACAGGACTGGTTCCCAGCTGTGGGGAGCAGGAGAGCTCGTGGCAACTCTCTGCCATGTGGGAGTGATTAAAGAAAGAATTGTGCTGGATAGATCCCAGATGAGTTAACTTAATAAAGTTGTGGTCTAATTAAACCACATCCCTTGCATCTTATCTGTCTTCCTGCRTGTCCAGAGCAGTGCCCAAATGCTGTGCTGCTGCCAAGCGTTCACCTTGTGCTGCAGCCCCACAACCTCTCCCTGCGCCGTCACTGGGCAGCGCTGATGAAATTACGCTGAAATTTAATGAAATCTGATTTCAGGTTCTCGCTACCTGAGTCACTGCACACTGGTCAAGTGCTTGAGGGTCATCCCTTCCTATAAAGAGRGAGGCAGATGCATGTAACTCTTTCAAACATGGCTATTTCTATTAAGTTTATCCAATTAACCTTGAGCGCTACCGAGATCTGAGATGCAGGARCAAAACTCATCATGTAAAAGGCACATGAAGTCTTCAGTAATGAAGTAAAATGCCTGTGAGTTTAAAGGGTCTCTGCTGCTCACCCAGCACTTCAGGAGGTTTATTACTGCCCAGCCTCTCAGTGGCCAGGCTGGAGATGTCACTTGGAGGTGACAAATCTTTGTCTGGTGCCAGTTAAACAGAGGAGGTGGCATTAGTGGGGCTYGGCAGGGTGGATTTGCAGGTGAAGCCTCACATCTGCACCTGTGGGCAACTGCTGAGTGGATGCAGAAGCTGCCAGTGTGTTTTGCTGGGAGTGGATGGGAACTGTAGTGCAGTTCTGTAAAAGCCAGAACCAGAGGGTGTCTGGGATTGCAGAAGCAGCCCTGTGGACTTTCCTCAGCCTCCCCAGAGTGGTAGAATGTGCCCAGGGCAGGACCTGGCAGGGACCTGGGGTGGCTGTGACAGAAGCAGCRGTCTTGGCATGTCCACTGATCTGCTGACACTCGGAAGAGCTGCCCACAAGCTGTTCCTCAGCATGGAGCTGACACTGGACAGCTTGAGGGACYGCCACTATACTGATGTCAAAAACAAAGAAAAGAAAAAAACCTTTTGCCCTACTTGTAATTAGGGAAACTAACTGATGGTGACCTGTAAAATGGCATTGCTAACACATATGGAAATCCTCTTGTGGGAATTTGTGACTGACTTGTAAGGAGATAAATTTAATCTTCTCTGTAGTGGCTGTCTGCAGCCAGGACCAGACAGGCTGGTCACTTCTCACTTGGCACCATGGCCATGGCTGCATTTCTGACTCCTAGCTCACATACAACCAGAAAGCTGATCCCCAGAACTGCCTGCCATTGAATGATTTGGAAGGAAAAAAACATTCAAGTGAGTCCTAATAGGAAGGTTTATATTCTGCGTATCTGGTCTATGTCTTGCTGCAGAAATAAACAGCCCTTAACTGAGAAATCTCTGTGGACAGGAGTATAATAGATGAAGGAGAGATGGCTGTATCATTTTGCTCGGTTGGTCATTACACAGAATTATAACTATTATCAATAAGCCTCAATGTCATTTTTTCTCTATACTTGCCAAGCGTGCATGCATTCAAATAAACATTCTCCATTAGAAATCCTGCAGCCAACTCCAGTGCCTGCAGCCCAGCTGCCTGCTGCTCACCTGACCAGGGGGATACACTTTGCTGCTCCCACAACATCCCCTTCCCCACACCCTGAGGGCTCTGGGCAGCCTTCACCAGGATGTGGGCACCAGCAGCTGCCTTGTTGTAACATTTTGCTGAGTCTGAAAAGTCCTCCTTCAAAGGAAAAGAAATTTTAGCACTKGTGTAACCATCTCAGCATCCGCAGTCTGGGCAGTAAATCTTGTTGGGAGTTTCAGGATATTTATTTTTAAAGAGAGAATTAATAATAATTGTTTCCTCTCTAATGAAGATAAGTGTCACAGGAGACTCCAGCTATCGTGTATTTCATGTATATGGTTTCAAATTCTTCTGTATCTCYCTGCAATTTATTTTCACTCAATTAATTTTATTTTATGATAAAGTAAATGGCCCACAGTGCTGATGGGCATTAGCTGTGGAGCTATCACATTATAATACAATCAGGTTAACTCCTAGCACTATGAGTTAACACTCCCATCTGCCACACATGTCCAAAAAATGATTATCTTTCTGGAAAAGCACATCTCTAAGTCTGCTGGTAACCTGCAGCTGGTTAATGTCACAGGCAAAGGAGTGTGCACTCCACAGGGGATTGAAGTGCAGAACCTGTGTTGCCTCTGAGAAGCACCAGAGTAGGGCAAATRTTTTTAATATGTTTGCTATTTTTARTAGGATTKTCTTTTAATTGTGCTATTCTCAGTGTGTTAAACTTCTGTGTTTTTCWAGCAGAAATAGGAAAAGCTGAATTTCAAAATATTCTATTGAAAAACAAAGTTGAARTTTTCTGAAGTTGCATTGAAAAATTATTACAAACATTTCTGGAAAAGTATTTTGCCACATTTGAGAGAGGATGATGTAAGATAGTTCCTTCACCCTAAGTTCTGTGTAACAAATCCAGTCAGTAGAAAACAAGTTTTTGTTCAGGAGGTCAGGGGAGCCTGCCTTCAGCCAGGATGCATTTTCCAGCCTCTCTCCTGGTGTTTTTGTTCCAGCAGTGCCTTGGGGCACTGCAGCTTAGCAAGGTGGAGTTGGACGTGTCCACAGAAGCCTCCTAGCATCCCCTGGAAATCGGGGAAGTGTGCTTCTGCAATATCCGTGCTGTCCTCTGGCTGTGCTCCGTGGATAAGGATGAGTGAAACCACAGCTGAGACCTGTCCCATCTTACCCATCGTGCTGGCATTGCTTTAAAAAAGGATGCAGTGTTTTTCTTTGAGGGCTTCTGTTTGAAGTAAATGTGGTTTTGCTCAGAAAAAAAAGGCCACGTCCTTGGTTTAAAGCCACCTGTAAGGTTCAGAGCAAAGCTTAATGGTCACATTTGAAATTTGCCCCAAGCAGGGCTTTGTTGTGGAAATGCTGCCCCAGCCTTTKCTGTAGCAGCAGCCTGTTCTGCCACAAGTTGTCCCGTGGACAGGCATCCCGAAAGAGGCACCCCACACTGATGGGCAGGCAGGCTTTGTCCTGTGCTCCATGCTCCCAGCTCTGCAGGCAGGATGGGCAGCGTGTGTGGAGCCAGTGGTGCCTCTGGGTGGGTGGGAAGACACATTTTGGGYTGGATTGTTTCCTAAGCTGGGGATTGTGGGTTCGTGTCCCATCTGGGGTGCCAGAAAAATTGTGGCCTTGAAAGGCCAGTTTTGAATAATGACACAGACATGGTTAAGGGGATAAAAAGGGTTTTAYCTCAGTATTTGGGATCCCAGGTACACAACTTGATGGCAGAATGCACAGCCGTGTATAGCACGGGTACAAGTTTTATATATTAATATAATATATTATATATAAATATATATAATATAAAATATAAATATATATTTATATTTATATTATATTTATAATTAATAATTATTTATATATTTATTATTTATATTTATATTATATTTATATTAATATATAAATATATTTATATTATATAATATATAAATATATATATATTTATATTAATATATAAATATAATTAATATATAAATATATAAAATATATATAAATATATATAATATATTTATATTTTGCATATCTATCTAGGGTTCCCCAATAAGAAATTTAACAAATGCAGTAATGTCCCCCTATTCTAATGAATCCCCCCAGATGAGGCCAGAGTGCAGTTTACACAAGATGTTCTAGAGACAAGGCTTCACCCAAGGCTGGAGCCTCGGGTTTAAGATAGCACAGGGCACACTGATCAGTTCCTCAGGATGTTTGGTCTCTCTGCCCAGAAGAATTCCTAAACTAAGCTGGAACATCAGGCTCCAGGAATTACAAGCATGTGGGCTAAGGGGCACAGGAGCATGCATAGAGGGTACAGCAAGCGTAAAAAGGAAAAGCAAAAATCATCAGAAATCAGGATGCTGCAAGCACCCAACGCTTAAAGCACTCCAGGATGATTACGCTGGGTTGAACACCACAAAGTCTTGTTAACTTTGAGATTTGGGGTCATTTGTTTCCTCACCCCAAATGTACCTGAAGCCTTTGTACGGCTGGAAACTTTTTGTAAAACCTGACTCTGCTGCCCCAGCNGCAGTTTACACAAGATGTTCTAGAGAGAAGGCATCAGCCAAGGCTGGAGCCTCGGGTTTAAGACAGCACAGGGCATGCTGATCACTTCCTAGGATGTTTGGTCTCTCTGCCCAGCAGAACTCTTAAACTAAGCTGGAACATCACTGTACAGGAATTACAAGCTTGTGGGCTAAGGGGTACAGGAGGATGCATAGAGGGTAGAGAAAGCGTAAAAAGGAAAAGCAAAAATCATCAGGCATCAGGATGCTGCAAGCACCAAACACTTCAAGCACTCCGGGGTGATTACACTGGGTTGAACACCACAAGGTCTTGTTAACCGTGAGATTTGGGGTCATTTGTTTCCTCACCCCAAATGTACCTGAAGCCTTTGTACGGCTGGAAACTTTTTGTAAAACCTGACTCTGCTGCCCCAGCTCCTGGGAGGTGTTTCTTGAGGAAATAACTCTTTACTSATTGTGATAAAAAGGCTTTAGCCAATAATAACATACTCCCAGAGTCTGTGCCACCAATTTTCCCTCCCAAAGGAAATCCTTGCAGCCTGGAGCAGTTTGCTGTGTAGAAAATGCACAGTCTGGTGATTTAAAAAGAATAATTAAAACTCTTCCCAATTTTTAAAGATTAAATCATCGGCAAAGTTTGTGTGTCTTCGGTTTGGCATGCTCCAAATCTGACTGTGAGTGGCCCCTCTTGGGCTGCAGGGAGCCCAGGCTCAGGGCAGCCCTGTCCTGGCTGAGCCTGGTTTTAGCTCAAGGGAGAGATGTCCCTGATCTTCATTTCCAGGGCAGCACCCCAGGTTCCCTCAGCATCCCTGCCTGTGGCACTGGGACACCGTGGCTGCCCTGGGGACAGCAGGAACCCACGCAGGGGCTTCAGGCCGAGCAAAATGGCAGTTTCATGGCCTAAGTGCAAACAACTAAAAGCACTTTCTGAGCAAGCACCCAATAAAATTGTATTATTACATCCTGTGAACAGCTCCAAAATCCTTAACTTGGGGAAATCAGCAGCTCCTTGGTGAAACTAAGATAATTAAACAAGCAGATAATTAACAAAGACAAACATGAATCTTGGTACCAGTGACTTCATATTAAGAAAACTTCTGGTTTTAATATTTGGCATGTATGCATTAAATAATTTATTGCTGTTTCAAAGCAATTTCAACTGTTAAACATTCATTGGTTTGCTGAAGGAAATAGTAAAAAAAAAATTCTTTCATGTGAACATTAGTTCTTAATTTTAACATTTCCTTATTTTCTATAATGGGATTTGATGTGGCAATAAGCTTTAGGAACAGATCTAAGTGGAAAAATATTGCTAGCAGGTGAAGRTTTTCTTACCAGATGCTTGGACTGTCTGCAGAGCGGGATGGTTTCACCAGCAAGAGCGCTCCGAGGGGCAGCGCTCGGTGTTAGGGAGAATCACCTAAATATATCCACAGCTGAGTGGCACACTCAGCCCATCCCTGTGCTGCTGCTGCTGCTGTCACCCAGAGTTGGGGAAGTATCAATTTACTGAAGGTGCATGGAAAAAGTGCATAACTTATGAGCACGTGAGCAGCTGGGGGTCGTGGATAGCAAAAAACGCAGTTCCATTTGCACCGTGGCACCGTGGCATCTGGTGAGCCCTGGTTTACTGTCTGAGCTGGAAGAAAAGCTCTGCTTTCCCTAGAGCTGCTGCTAGTGGTAACTTTGAGTTAGTCAAAAAGTGCGTTGTACACAGAAATCGGGTGTTTTTGCACACACACAAATTCCATGCCCTGTTATATCTGGTTWRTGTTTGGATACTGATTGAAGAAAGMAGACATTTTGCTTGACAGCACTGTGCAGCTGAGAGATAATATACAGAAACATCTCCAAAATMATTCCAATCTATTTTTATACTTCCAGCAGTCCTGGATAGTCTCATGGAATGGTACACGTTTAACTCTGAAAAACAAAAAGCCCACATGGGAAGGGCCCTTCATCTGCCCAGTGACAAGTGCCAGAGTGCCCTTGTCCTACTCCTGCTCGGCACAAGGACTGGCATGAGGGCTACAGCCACTGTGACATGCCATGTGGTGCTCAGAGATACAGACGTGTGGAGAGGCAGAAAACTTTGGCATACTTTTGGATAGGAAATCTAACAATTTATTCACAGTGGATTTAGTCCTCTACAATTTTCCCAATTTGGTTTTCACTATTATTAGATACAATTAAAAATTAGTAAAGCTGAGGTAAGAATTACAATTTGTAATTAAATTTTCTCTCCTTCCCATGGTTAGCATGAATTTGATGTCAATTTACAAGGAAGACTCCTTTTTGCAGCAATTAGCCTTCAAAGAAGTAGGCAGTAAYGGAAAGCATTGGCTAAATTTAAAAAACTGGCAAACCACAGTTATTTAAATTTAAGGAGCGCTTTCTCCTCGGGCTGCTGTCAGTCTCCATCACTCTGCCAGTGCCTGTGTCAGCCCTGTGGCCACCAGTGATGCCCTGCTGAGCATCCACCTCATCACCTGAGTGGGCCCCTGGGTGTGGAAGGGCAAACTCTGTGCGTTCCTCCAGCACCTTTGTGTTGAAGTTGGAGATGCTCTTGCTCTGCTCACCGCCTTTGTGTTGAATTTGGAGATGCTCTTGCTCTGCTCACCGCCTTTGTGTTGAAGTTGGAGATGCTCTTGCTCCCCTCGCCGCCTTTGT
>NW_026623633.1:289106-308546 GCF_030028575.1 Malurus melanocephalus
CCGCCAAACCCGCGAGGTGGGAGCTGCCCGCCCGCGCGGCGGCTGCCCTACATAGAGCGACTTCCCGGGCTTGCATTTCATTTCAGTGCAAAAGTCAAACTGAATGACTCATGCCAAATCTTTTTATCTTGTCTCTGCGACTGTCAGCGTAGCAGAACTCCAATATGACTATACTTATTGGAAGGATTATTTTTAAGTACYGAGCATATATTTATATGTGCGTCAATACTTCATCATTTTCAGCTGAATTGATCTACTGGAGCAGAATAGTCCCTCTTTATAATAATCTCCAACATGTTAACTCATTCATCTGGGTAAGCCAACAAGTTCAAGTGAGGCCTCCAATATGTTAATTATTCATGCATGAATCTTTTATTTCATCTAGCCTCATCCGCCCCAGACTGCCTTTTCTASGAAAGCTCTCTGTTGAGAAGAAAGCAACAAATACTGTACGGTGATTTGACGGGGGGAAAAATCATCTGCATATTCCAAATTATAAATTGTCTAGTCTCAGCCTTTCTTCTCTACTGCCATCTATTGTGCAGCAAAAAATGCATAGTTCAGCGGCATCAAATCATGAGTTCTGGTTTAAAAGAGAAGGTTTGGTGGCAGCTTCTGGGTGCTTGCAATTGCTTTTGCTCGTAATAGAACCTATTAAGTTAATAAGGAGAAGTAAAACTGACCAGGAAGCAATAATTAGGAGGCCTTAGAAGCACCTAAGAATATAGATAGGATCTGGTACAAAAYGGGCTGCCGGGGCTTTTCTTGTAAAAATTCCTCATAAAGGAGAAGCAGCCCCTGGCTCCGTGGTCAGTTGGTACCTGGGGCCAGCCTGTGCAGGGCCTTGGGCAGAGCAGGCACAGGCTCCTGTTCCTCTGCTCAGGGCTTGTCCCCACCCCAGGGCAGCCAGGCAGGGGCCCCTTGTCTGTGTTCTGCTCCCCCTTTCCCCTCCAAAGGGCAGCTGCTGTCAGTACCTGGGCAGCAGCAGATGACCAGAGTGGAAATAGAGGTTTTCTCCTCTGCTCCCTCCTTCTTTCTCCAGAGTGTCACTGTGTTTCTGCAGAATGGGTTATGCCACACATGCAGAGCTAAAACACGCTGTTGCTGTCTGTAGTGACAATAACTGGGCAAAAATGCCTTCAGAAAGGCRTGTGCTATCAGCCAAGTGCTTTTTCCTTGTGGGATTGGTTCAGGTGCRTCACAGCTGTTTTGTCTCTTGCTTAAACTGGTGTCACACTAACCCTGCTCACTGGGTTATTCCTGGTTTACCCAATGTGACAGGAGAACTCATGGCCAAAGCCAGCCTCAGCGAGCCTGGGTGTTCAAAAGTGTCATCCAGCTTCAAAACTTCAAAAGATGGCATCTGAGCTTCCCTCAGTCACGACGGCCAAGAGACTGGGACAGCCCTTGCCCTCTCTCCTTGCATTGCTGATGGGATGTTTTGCATGTGGCCCCCAGTGTTGCAGGTTACTGGTGACCACTGGTGACCACTGGTGACCACTGGTTCTTGGGGATGCCTTGTCCACGTAGGCAAAAACAGACCTACAAGTAAAGAGAGGATTAGTGCCACTGGAATCTCAGGGCGAGCCCCTCACTGGTGCATGGAGAATGCATGGCAGATGCACCAGTGGCTTCCTGTCCTGCTGTAGGGACAAGGTCACATCCCAGCTGTTGTTTTGGATAAACCTGTATGGCATCAAAAACAGTAAATCCACAAACTAAAGGAATTCAGCAGCAAAATCAAGTGCAGGATCACAGTAGCATTGATGAATGCTTAAAAAAAAAATTCCTAAAGATTATGATCAGAATATTTTCAGATAAAAAAAGATTAAAATTATGAAAATTAAGATCAACTAACAGAAAGTATATGAAAATTAATAACTCTGCATGAAAGACAGCTGAAAGCCAGTTACTGGTGAAGTACATCTGACAGAGTATTAAATTGGTTTTGAGCACGTGAATGGTGTAATGCGTTGTGGCCCCAGGGCAGAAAGGAATACAGCCACCACAGTGAGTTTTTTTCTTCCACCAAGGGCCGTTGGCAGTACCTGTTTTACAACTTCACAAATACTAAAAAGTCATCCATCTATATCTAAACCAAAATGACATTACATATTTTCTCAGATTTATTAGTAAACTACTAAGTAGTAACATTAAGCTTTTAGAAAAAGATTAACGACACTGGAGCAGTAACCTGTCATCTTAATTTAAGGGAAAGTCGCTGAGAATGCTCACTSTTTGCGAGGGAACATGCAAAATCYTTTGCCTAATGGATGTGGAAATGGTATTAGATCCCTCTCGCATCAGGACATTAAGAGCATGTTATCGGCTCTTTATTTGTTTGTTTTGAAGTTTGGAGMTGGTTTTGTTTGGGGTCGGTTCACTGCTGTGGTGCCTTCCCGGCCGGATCCCCTTCCCTCCTGCTCCAAGGCACGGGCAGCTGCCTCTGTCCCTCCCAAACCTTTCAAAGAACTTAACAGCTCAGAGGAGAACAAATGTGTCTATTTCCTGACGTACAAAAAATATGAATTTTTCCTCTTAGGCTCAGAGGGGCAATATCAACACGTATTTTTGTCTTCATTTGCCTCTCTYGAGCATCATAAATGGCAGCTGCTTCAGTCTAGGAGTAGGTACTGATCTCTTCTCTTTGGTGACCGTGACAGGACCCAAGGAAATGGCCTGAAGTTGTGTCAGGGGAGGTTGAGGTTGGACATTAGAACAATGCCCTTCACCACTGGAACAGACTCCTCAGGGCACTGGTAACAGCACCAACCCTGACAGAGCTCAAGAAGCTTTTGGRAAACACTCCCAGGCACATGGTGGGACTCTTGGGAATGGTGCTGTGCAGGGCCAGGAGTTGGACTGATCATACTTGAGGGTTTCTTTCCATTCAGCTTATTTTGTGACTCTGTGTAAAGTGGTCCTGGGTCCTGCTGTCTGGCATAGAGATACCCTGAAGCACCCCACAAGGAGTGTGCCACCAAACCCAATTTTCATMAGAAGCTCACGATTTGCCAAAGCCAATGGATTTCCATGACATATGGGTTGTCCTACACCTGTGCTGGCAGATCTACCAGGCTCTGCTCAGTGCTGGTAAACTCTGAAGACAGGGTACATGTGGACTTGTCCCTGCTGGAATTGTTCCCCAAAGCCACCTGGGAGCCCCAAAATTGCGGTTCCTGTGTGCTGCCCTGCACGGAGCTGCGGGRCAAAGGCCACCAGGCTCAGCTTCACCTGGTTGTTGCCAGCTGAGATGTGTGTTGGTTTGAAAAATGGCAAATTCGAAGTGTAGACCAGAATTAATTTATGTTTGCATAAGAATGAAAGTGCTGCTCTGCTGCTGCTGGGACCTGGTAACGCTGTTGCTTACTGTGTCTTGGTGTAAATGAGATGGCAGATGCCAAACAATTCCAAACCAAACCTTATAATAGCTTTGGAGTCCATTGGAACGCAGAGGCAGGCTAAACAGAATTGTCCATATAAAGGCTGGACCAAAATTCATGATTGCTTCCCAGTCATCAATATGTGCCAGTGAAACCACATGTGCTCAGACARCACATTTGGCACACAACTCCAAACCTACTTGTACCTGCAATTATTGCCCTAAAATCTCTTAGAAAACCAAGAGAGGGGAGAGAGCATAGAAAAATCTTGCTAATGATTCAACAATAAAATATAATATAGGTACTGAATCAATATTGCATTCTGGTCCAAAGCTCATTTGGGTCAAAGCATAATTCCAAAAGAATGGGATACAGATTGGATCAGCCCTTAATGAGGTGTCACAAAAAAAGTGTCAGTAAAATATACAGGCCAGCATATATTTTATGGGGAAGATAGTCTGAAGTCAACATTACAATTTACTAATTCAGTAGAACAGCTGGAAAAATAAATTTGTTTAGCTAGAATAGCACATCTATTTATTGAGCTTTCTTCTGAAGCTGTGCACATATCAACAGTAGGATTGGTCTCTAAAACATGGGGGAGGAGAGGAGGGGGATGATGGTGAATTCAAATTGATGCACTACTTATTCCACACTAGTAATTCAATTAATGATTTTATAGACCCTACGCTGTCTCACATTCTCAGTCGTTCTCAGGCAAATGAGATGGGGAATCAAACAATTAGCTGAGGCTGGCAACACAGCGGGTTCAGCCTGAGCAAAGTGCCGCACAAAAGCCACCTCTTGCTTCCTGCTGGAGTGTGGGGCAACAGGGAGCTCGCCTTTGGCGTTTGTGGAGGAGGCTGGGCTGCTGCTTTCACAGCAGCTAGCAGAAACTTCAGCCCATTATTCTCACCAGCAGCAGCTGACTGGTCAGTACCAATGTGAAACACTTTCCTCTTGTTACTCATATCCATAACCTTTTTGGCAGCAGAAAAACCCGAATTGAGGTTTTCCATACTCAAGTTTTGCTGAGGGCTGATGACCTAAGGAAATAGTTGTRTGTGATTTCTAAGGTATGACCAAACTTTTGGTCAAAGCTACAGCAAAGCCAGGACTTGAAACCTGAGATGAAAGTAAACTTAATTCAGGAAATTGTTTAGGTACCTGCCTAATTTTAAGCAGTGAAATTGTTCTCCTGCATTCACCTGAATTACTAAAGTGTTTGAAGATAAACATTTGCTGACATCATGGCCTGAGACCCCCTGGTGCTGCTCTCAGACCTGGATGAAGACAGGGCAAACAAAGCSAGGGTCTCTCAGAAATCACRCTTTAAATATTTCGTTTTGCTCAGGTTTTACTTCATAGCAGTATCTATGAACTGCCATTGAGGAGTTATTTTTATATGCAYATGTGCATGTACAYTGCAARCACCACTCRTCATCATGTCCTCATCATGTCCCCTCCCCTGCTGGGTGAGTTTGTGGGTGCACTGCCATAATCTGGGGTAACAGCCTTTCTGGATAAGAAGCAGGCATGAAGCAACAAGGCATTTCTACTTCAATCTTTTTTCCGCCAGCATTCATTCTATTAGTCGTTGTTTTGTTTGCAAATGAACTTCTCTCTGAACACTTCAAAGTGCAGTTTTGGTAAGACGTCTGACAACGTCCTTGATCTCAAGGATGGACACACTGCCAGCACCAAGGTTGCAGGGAGAGTTGCACCCACGGTGCATGCAGGGCATGGCCTCAGCATTGATCCTGCTGCTAAAGCACCCTCAGTTATTTTCTTCCTATGCAGCAAAACTACCTTTTTTTTCAGGAGGCCAGTGGAGGTCTCCATATTTTATTCACATAATCCAGACCTTCAGTGTCAGTGCCTGAAACGAATTACTGTTTATATTAGAAACTTAGTTTAATAAATTAAGTCTGGTGTATGACCTGTCAAAGTTCCTATAGTCTGCAATTCATATAGAACAGATGCCTTTTCCATGACTCTTAACGAGAAGTGGCCAACTTGATTGCTTCCTTTTTGCCATTACTATGTTCTGTAGGTTTAGTTATCTACTGCCTACAGAGAATTCAAAACAATTTAAAAGGGCATCTGGTATAAAGCACTCCCTGAAAAAAAAAGTCTTTCCATATACAATAACTTTCTGTTTAGGTCAGAGAATTATTCAATAATTGGCACTTGTTTGACTAGACCGTTCAGAATCAGTTTGGTTTGGGTTCTTCARTTGCAGGTAGAATTACAGAGCTTTTTTTCTCTCCAAAGAAGCAGGTTTATAAGTCCTAATTTCCAACATATTTGTGGCACTGCTGTGATTAAGACCTAACAACTAATTTTTGTACAAGTAACAAACACATATTTCAAAAGTGCCATAAATAATTCAGTGATYTTTTTCCCCCCAGATTGTTTATAAATTATAAATTTTCATTTACTCTGTCCTAGTTTTATATAATACTGATAAAAAACGAATAGCTAAAAGGAAGGGTTTAATTGAAGAATAGAAAACAAGGGTAGGATGGTCAGAACAGACCTCTTTAACTTGCGTTCCACTTTCTCAGTCACCATCATTTAAAAGGCTGGACCCACTAATACGGGCTCTTAGAAGTCCTCACTTCCAATATTTATGTTTTGTGAAGCACTCTTAATGCACAAACAGTTGTCACATGAAAAGTTAATAATGAAGCACATCTATGAGGATGAAAAGAGAGTGGGGCTGATGCTCATTGCATCAGGAGTTGCATGCCCAGGCATTTCCAGGTAATATTTTTTCCATGTTGCACATTAAAAYGATTCGTCGCAGGACCTCAATCCTGGTGGCACAGCAGAGGGAGGYTGCAGGGCTGGGACAAGTCCCCACAAGGACCACAAGAACACAGGAACAGCTGCCAGATGAAATTTTCATCGTGCTCCCTGCTAACATGTTCAGCTTTCAGGACAGGCTATAGCCACGGCGTGGTTGGAAGTGAGAAACATTTTTCTGTGCTCCTGTGTCTGTCACAGCCTGTGAGATGGAACAGCCACAGGAYAGCCCCAGCAAAAGCCACTTGATTTAGAGGAAAGTGAAGGAAATTTTGCAATGCCAAGTTTGAAATAAAAGTTAGTGAACCTCTGTAAACCAGCAGCTTTCTGATATCCCAAGGTGTGAAATGTTCCTACCTGCACTGTCCCAGCTGGGAGTGAACACTGTCTGTGCTGACTTGCTGTTTCTTTGGAAATCCTTTTTTGTTTTTTTACTGTGAGGGTTAGTACTAGTAAATAAATGTGATAGTGGTGCAAATTGCTGGGAAAGCTGACACGAGGAGGAACATGCTGGTACCCCCCGACCACAGCAAGTGTGTCATCCAGTGAGAAAAACCAACCCACAAAACGCAAAGTTTCCTTTGTGATGCTGTTGCCTTGAAAGGCCAGTTTTTAATAATGACACAGACACGGTTAAGGGGATAAAAAGGGTTTTACCTCGGTATTTGGGATCCCAGGTGCACAACTTGATGGCAGAATGCACCCCTTTGTACAGCATGGGTACAAGTTTTATAGGTATCAGGAATTTGCATATCTATCTAGGGTTCCCCAATAAGAAATTTAACAAATGCAGTAATGTCCCCCTATTCTAATGAATACCACCAGATGAGGCCAGAACGCAGTTTACACAAGATGTTCTAGAGAGAAGGCATCAGCCAAGGCTGGAGCCTCGGGTTTAAGACAGCACAGGGAATGCTGATCACTTCCTAGGATGTTTGGTCTCTCTGCCCAGAAGAACTCCTAAACTAAGCTGAAGCATCAGGCTCCAGGAATTACAAACATGTGGGCTAAGGGGCACAGGAGGATGCATAGACGGTAGAGAAAGCGTAAAAAGGAAAAGCAAAAATCATCAGGCATCAGGATGCAGGGATGCTGCTCTGCCCCATTGCAGCTGTGCCAGTTTACACAGCCAAGAATCAGGCCCAGGAGCCTTAAAATCTCCATGAGAGCAGCGAGAAGGGAATGCATCCATAGCAGATGAGAGGGGAGCCAGGGCTCTGCAGGGAGCTGGGGGACACAGGGTGTGGTGACAGCACTGCCACAGCCCCACGTGCCACTGTCACCTCGCAGAGCTGGGCTGGAGTCAGGCTCAACAGCTCTTTATCATCCCTGCTTTCATAATTGATCACAACAACATGGGTGATACTCATTAGGTACTAAAGTTGTTTCCTCTGTGGRAAACAGAACTGCACAAGGACAGTAATACATACATCTCTTTGTTTATAGTAAGTATGCATATAAATTATGTATACACGTGTAAGTAACATGTAGAAGYGTAATTCTGTTTGTGTGGGAGAGAAACATCTCTGGCTGTGTTTTGTAGACCCACACTCTTATGCAAATACATTTTGTTGGACATTTAAACACAAAAGGAGTAGCWAGTAGGAATCAGGGTTGGGAAACTGGAATGTGAATGGCAGATGTGAGAGCACACTGTCTGTRCACAAGAACAGTGGTGATGCTTTGCTTTCCTACAGGAGGATGAACGACCCCGGAGATGGAGAGCATTCGGACAGTGACATCACCACACCTGTTTTAATGCAGCATCTACTTTTTGTAAAATAGATGCCTGCAGAACTCGTCCCATTGTAGTTGCTGGCGTAATTCCTGTTGGCTTGGGTGTTTTACAGTGTGTAGTCTTCTCAGGTTTCACGCAACAAGGGATTTGGTACTAAACAGGGCTCATAAATGCGTAATTGTAGGGGTTGATGGTCTGTGCCATGCATGTGTTTAGGCACAGGTTCAAGCACCTGGCTGAACAGGGCTCAGACTTGCTAACTTGACTGAGGTGCTGCTGCTTTTCAGTTTATATAACTGATTTTTTTATTATGTCTCAGGCCAAAACAGACGAGGATCAACTCGAAGTGTTACTTCCAAAAGTACTTACTCTCTTTTATCATTCTYCCTCTACGATTGTTGAGTCCACTCAGAGATCCTATGTAATTTCCAGCTGTGTCTTTCTTGGCACTTTTAAATTCATTTATTAATCTCAGATTGTGGGGAGGCTGGTCTTTCTTTCTCTTGGTGTGCATGTCCTTTTCCTGCTGTATAAATGACACGACTCCAATCTGCGGGCTATGCCTTTCTCCTTCAATTATTCCGTTCTGAAACTTTCTTCATGTCTCTAACCCTTTCTTTTTTTTTATTGGCTTGTCTTTTTTTGACTTCTACCCTTTATTTTACTGTCTCTCCTCTCCACAATGCTCTAATTATCTTGACTTTCCACAGCCATTTTGCAAGCCACTAGCCAAGGCAATTTCAATGTATTYGAGCTTGCCAAAGTATTCTTGGATGGTCCCTGCAATGGAATTATACTGTACTGAACCTAAATTTGACCCKCTGCTGCTCTGATTATAGTCCTGCCTGGTCTGCATTGAAAAATCCCGGCACATTTAAAGACACAGGTTTCCTGTTATCTTAAGAGGCAGCTGTCATTCTCCTACATTTCTTCTTTGTCTAATTAGTTTAGAGAAATTGTGTCTGTCAAACCCACCCTTGATGGTGATCTTTGTGCTGCTTTTCTTGAGCTGAAATGCCGTTGTCCTGTGAGCCACCAAGGGCCTTCTGTGAGAAACTCCATTATACAGCACTGTGAAATGAAACTTTTTTTCAGCCAAATCCACATGTGCCTGGTTCATAGACCACTGGAATCTGAGGGACTCTTTCCACTGACTTCAGGGCTTTAGATTCTGCCCTATGTCTATTTGCCCTAAAAAGTGCAAGCTTTTGGCTAATGCTCCATGGCATTGTCCTCCCAGACACAGATTTACCTCTCATGCTCTTCACTCCCAATAAAAAAAAGCTTCTGCACTGTCCCTAGATGACCTCCCAGGGTCGTTTTTCCCTCCATTGCAGGATTTATGTTTTTTCAGCTGTTTCCCCCCAGCTGGAATCACACATACAGAGGATTCAGTGGCAGAAAATCAGAGAATTTCACAATGATTCTAAGGGTTCAAATGTAGAAGTTCTGCAGTTTATGCCTATATCCAAACCTCYAAACCTCCTCCCTGCTCAGCTGCCTGGTGCAGGGCCATGTGCTATGACAGACAGAACAGCACTGATCTGCTGTTTCACTTCTTTTATTTCAATTCATTTCTGTTTCATTAAGAAAAAGAATTCCCATAATGCATTGGGCAGTAGAAATTAGTATCTTCATTTYATTTTATTTTTGTATTCTAYCACTGTTRCTTCACTTARCCTTCCTCTCAGCCTCACTGCATGTACCAGCAAGCTCAACATTATGATTTGTGGCCAGGTATGTGTCCCTTGAGATTTTCCCCATTTGTGGAGTGTGATATAAGAGCCACATTTCATGTCAGGAAATGTTAATGCAGTGAGAACCTGCTGAGTTGCTGATACCCAACCCTGGTTGGGTTTGAGCACCTCCCTAAATACCAGAGTCATATCTGAAAGCATTTTGCAATGAGCTGTGGGATTCCTGAGGCTGTTGCAATGGCACTGTTGAACAATGCCAAGCTGAAGGCCTGGTGAGATCACTGGGAATGGGTTTAGGGGCAGATGGGCATCTTTGACAGCATCTTTGAGCCTGGAAGTGCTGGGAATGGCGTGTGTCATGGTCAGACATGGACCTGGGGACTCACAAACATCTCTTGTTAGGATGAAGAACCAGTGCCACGATGATATTGAAACACCACAAACAAACCAGTCATAAAAAGCTGAATTATTTTAGCATTACCTCTATACATTTCTGTCTGCCTTTAGGGATGCTARTTCCTTCAAACTTAGAAAAATCTATCAATCCCTTTTTGACACCTTCTTCCTCCTTTCTCTTGGAATGTATCTTTATTTCTGAAGCTACCCTACTGATACCTCTTTGTTCTCCTTTTAAGAGGTTCTAAGGATAAATTGTGAATCTCCCAGATATTCTTCTGCAGATCCACAAGCCATATTTCTTCTGAGCTATCAAGCCTACCTGAYGAGCTCTTGTATAATCTTGAAGCTGTCTTTCTCTCTTTGATTTCTCAGTCACTCTCCTCTCTCTCTGCTGCAAGGACAGTGAGTAGCTGCTCTACACTGTGCAAGGCTGGTTGGTGTCTGTTCTCCATTTTTGCTTTGTCCCCTGCTCCCTGACAATGTATCCAAGGGCTAAAGCTGTAGGGAAGCCCCTGGCCCCTCTCCAGTCCCATGGAGCTGGGAGTGGCAGACCCCTCAGCACCTCTCAATTATTCCCCACCTGCCACGAAGCTTTTTCAGGCATTGTCTTGGCAATCAATGGCACCTCAGTGCTTTGTAAAAGGATTCTTCATCCCCGTCCCTTGATGGTGTTGTTGAGCCCCTACTTATTCGCTTCAAGGTCTCCAGCATCGGCAGAGCGCTGGCGTCAGCAGATCGCAGGTGCCTCAGGTCTTTGGGTCCTTTTCTTTATCCTTGGAAGCCTTGAAAGTTTTCCCCAGACGGGAGGTGAAGAGTCTGTTAATTTCACACTTCAAAATAATCTTTGCCCTCTATTTCTCGTTCTTAAATACGATTGTGTTATCTAAGGAGATGTTTTAGGGACTCAGGAACAATGTGGGGCTTCTCTGGCTTTCTCATCCAGTGCTGCCACAATGCTTTTATTTCCATTGTCTTGGCGCATTTCTTGCCTTTCAAAAGCCGACCACAATGCCCTGCAGGCTGCTATCCCTCTGGCTCCATGCTTGGAGGCGACCAGCCAGACAAGCTGGCAATAAATATCTAATTCTTGGCAATGCTAAGATAAATTGCTTTCCCCGGTGCTGCAGAAGGTAGGGGGCACAGAACACCTTGGCATGTTTCCAGCAACCTGCATTGCAGAGCTCTGGGAAAGYGAGGAAGAAGGAGGCAGTCCCTGTTCCTGCCTTCTGGGCACTGGTGCCCCAACAAATGGGCCAAGTGCTGCAATGAGCCCAGTGAAGCACAACACCCCCCACCACCACCAGCTAGTGTCTTCTCTTTCCATCCCAACCCTTTTATCCAGAGGAAGAGAAAAACGTGTGGGATTTGCCTGCTGTCCTTGCAATTGGTCCTTCCTGCAGTCTGATAGCACCAGTGCARCCCAGCTCTGTGCCACTGGCCCAGTGCCACCTCCACACCACTTCTGTCCTCAGATGCAGCAAGGACCAGCTTTTACTCAGAGACACTGGTGATATGAAGAAACTGAAGCAAATAAACATTTTTAGCTTRTCAGATATGGTCACATTCCTAGCTAGATTTTCTCCTAGAGCTTTGATTCCATTTCAGCCAATTCTGCCCTCATCTCATCTCATACTGCAGGTCTTGTGCACAGTGGCTGGGAAAAACAAAACCTTGCTGATTCCAGCACATTTTCACTGGTGCAAATGGGATTTTCCAGAGTGGAGCTTGAAATATTTTAAGATTAGATTTTTTATGCAGAAGGATCCAWGAGGTGCTGTGGTGAGGAATCCATGTGTGAACGGGAGAGAAGGACAAAATCATGGGCTGAACTTGGGTGGGAAATAATGAGCCTGAGAAAGTGCTGGGGWAACTGGCATGTTCATGCCACTGCCATGCCACCTGGGGAACATCTACTGACACTACTCTCATCTTCTCTTCCTACTAGAAAAGAAAGTCTGTGTGTATCTGATATCAGATATGGCCCTTCACTGTGCTGTGAGGCTGGGCAGCTCGTGGAGTGTCAGACTGCTCCACACAGACCCCAAACCATTCAGACACCACTCCCACTGACCTGAGTTCATGGGAAGACTGAGGGGTCTCCTGATTTTCCCTTCCCCTCATCCCCAACTCCCCACTGGGAGCTCCAAGCAGACTGCCCAGTTCTGGTGGCTGTTCAGGGAGAGGGCTTGGAGCAAGCTTGGGAAACAACAGGACTTTTTAATCTTTTCCTGAAAAGCTTTGCACAAGAGCAGGTGTTATGTTTGGCTGCATAGAGGCATCCTGTCTTAAAGAGCTGGTTTCCTTCTTGCCTGAGGGGGAAGGAGTGATATCAACCAGATTTGTTGAATGCTAGCAGTTTTATATGTCGTCGTTGGGATTGTAAACACTTTAGGTCATCAGTTCTCTCCTCTCCCAATATCTTTGAAGGGGTCCTGCTTGAGGAGCCCCTTCTCCTTGTTCCTTGAGGCTGCAAGGACACTGCTMAGAAATCCCAGCAGTATTTCTGTTCCATCCCAAGATACTCCCAGCTGCAAGATCTCCTCTGTCCCCTAGAGCTGCTGCTGTGACATCCCCAGAAACACTTTTGTTGTTTYAGGCCACCCCCTTCCCAATTCTGTYCCCTCTGCTCATGGCCAGGTGTRTTGCCAGCATGTTTTGGGGCACATATCTGCTGTGTGGGCTCTCCTGTGATCTCCTYGGTGGTGGCTGGTCCCTATCCCCAGGGTGGCTCAGCCAGGCACGGGCACGAGTTYCTACAACAAACACATCTCCCTGATCACTTGAGCAGAGAAAAACCGTGTGTGTTTTGGATTAGTTTTCCCCAGATGTTTTGCAGCTTGCCTTTCCCCTCAAGCTGAGTGGTGTTTGTTTATGCCCTGCCCAGGTTTCCTGTTCCCGTGGGCCCTGGCACTGTAYCCCTGCAATGTCCACACTGTCCCCCACCCCTGGTGCTGCAGATCCGATTCCTGAGAGCTTTATAAAGCTTTCAAAGACTCAATAAAGTCTCAAAAGACTCAATTAGCCCAAACTACCCATCACTCTGGAAACCCTGGATAACCTTGTGGATATCCCACAGTGCTGGCAGTGCCCTCCCATCCCCAATGTGGTGGCTGCATTCACATGGTCCAGTGAGGACCATGTCTCCAGCTCTCCCTGCTTCTCTCAGTCCCCTTCTGCTCTGCACCCAAAATGTTCTGTCCATGGCAGCAGCTGTGTTACCCCAGCACAGATCGAGCTGCTCGTGGCAGAGCACTTTTCTGGGTGGGATGTGCATCCTGCTTACACCCCAGCCCTGCCCACATCCCTGCCCTGCAGTGGTCTCCTGGGATCTGACCCGGGTATTCCCAGATGTAGGAGCAGCCCATGTGCCATATAGGGTGCTTTACAAGCCTAATTATCAGCTTGGAAATGTATGATCCCAAMATCAAAGGCAAAGAGACCACAGATGGAAGGTGGATTTTCACAAGGGTGCAGGCAAAGGGATTGACTCTCCCTGCAGCAGGAACCTCGTAGCAAATCAGGCCAGGTTCTGCCTTCAGATGTCAAAAATTTCTCACAAACCATTAACCCACTTTGCATTCTGACTTTAAAATATTTCTTTTCCTCTGTCTTTTTAAGAGTCACTTGTGCAAAATTAAGTGACAGAGCAATGAGCTGTGGGGTCTTTGATATAGTATCTTTCATTTTACCCAATAAATGAAGACTGTGGTGAGTTCACAACGCAGTAATTTATGCTACCYGGTGGCTTGGTGGCAGTGGCATGAACTGGGGGACAAGTGACCCTTGCTGAAGAGCCCATCTTGATCCAGGCTGGCTTTGTTTGGGAGAGGTTAAGTGCACTCCAGCACTGACAATCACCATGTGAGAGGCTCTCAGGAGGCAGCAGCCTTCTGGTGCCTGCATGGGAGGGAGGGGAGACGCCTCGCTCAGGAGAGAACAGCCAGCCCTCCTCCAAACTGAGTGCTGGAGAGATGATCCTCTCTGCTTGGCAAGCRGTTGCTCATACTTGTCTCTCTTGATGAGGAAAGAGAGCCTCTTTCCTCCTGTCAGGGGGTCACAATTGTGCTCTGGTCACAGAGAGTTTGGGAGCAAAGCATTCCATGGGTGCAGGGATCCCTGCTCAGTTCCTGGTGAGCCCTGAACCCGTGCTCAGACAGCACCTCTGCATCATTGATACTTYAGCTCCCTTAAAAGTAAATATGTGCTTTAAAGTGCTTTCTGAGCATTTTAAACAACCAGAGAGGCAGCAGTGCTCCACCAGCAGCACTGAGGGCTTTGTGCCTTTGCTTCCTGCTTCCCAGTCCAATCCCCTGGGCTCAGTTTCAGTGAGGAAAGGCCATCCCATGCAGCACACCAGTGTCTGAAGAGCCGAAGCTCATCTTTTAACAGAGCTTATTAACAGAAAAGTCAGATGTTTAGTCTTCCCTTCCCTGAGGTTTAAAAAAAAAATGTTTTCCAAATATTGTTGCATGCCATAAGGTCTTTCCCCCACTGCCAGTCGCTTTTGCAGTGCTTGGATGGGAGTCATGAATTCACTGGCAGGCTGTGCAGGAACCACCCACACACCGGCCCCTATTAGAGGGGATATGGCAAGAGGTTTGTCTGCTGCCCCTATGGCAGCCCTTATGGGGCAGATRTCACAGGAAATAGGGTTGGCCCCCTCTGGCTGGCATCCCTCTGCCCCCTGACCCTCCTCCCCTGCAGGAGCTGCCTCTGCTGAGACCCTTCTCCCCCCAGCATCTCCCTGCTGCCGTTCCTTGTCTTTGACAGAAAAATAGGGGTTGTGGGGTAAATCCCATCAAAATCACGACCAGCTGGGATGCTGATCCCCTTTGGGTTTCCTCATCTGCAGASCATCACTGCTGACCTGCCAYGGGCACAGTCCCTCCRTAACCCCATTCTTGTTTTCTTTGGAAAGRCCGTGGCTCCTGCGGTTGCTGACAAAGTTTCTTTGAAAGCGTCCCACGGGCTGTCAGTGCYTGCTTCCCCAGCCCAGCCAGCAAGGAGGGCTATCACTAATGTGTGTCATTCATCAAAGCCAAATTACATGTGTCCCAAAAAAAGGGACATCGTGCAGACAAATTACAGCATGTGGCAAATTGCTTACTTGCAGGGGAAAATAAAAAACACAACCCACTGTTTTCCTCCCCTCCCAGAAGTAGGTGTTTAATTCAACATATTAACACTGAGAAATCTAATTATAGCTTCAGGATGAGGGAAACCCAATAGCAGCACAGCAGAACTGTTGGCCCAGCCGGTGGGGGTGGTGTGGCCACGCTGTGCCACATCCCAGCAGGGTCACCACTGGTCAGGCAAATCCCCCATGCTGCACCAGGGACCCGGCAGGGGAATGGCCCCAAAGCCACCCTGCAGTGCTCCAAAGCAGCTGGGGCCATGGGGAAGAAGTGGCTGTGCAGGGTGACATGCTCAGGCCAATTTTTTATTTTTATTTTTATTTTTATTTTTAAGGGTTAGAGGTTTAGATTATATTTTTAACCACCTTCCTACGGTGAGGGATCCTTCCTGTCTGGCTGCAGCTATGCTGCTGTGGTGTGAGCGGTGACTGAGGCTGGAGAGAAGGTGTTGGTGAGCAGCTGGTGCCAAGGAAGAGGGGCTGGAGGGATAACCCCAGGCAGGTGTCATGYCCTGGGAGCCAGCAGTCCTGCAAGAAGCTCAGGGAAGGGCATGAGCCTGGTGCATCCCTGCTGTGGTACCTGGCACAGCTCCTCTGTCCTCAGGGAAGCCAGAAAGGGACCTGGCCCCAACCACCCTTGGCTGCAGAGCACCTGGCAGGGGCTGCTCACCTGGTTTTATCTTTCAGATTGCAAAAGCCCCTCTTACAGAGCTAATTGAGTTTCATTAATCACAGCCTCCTCATCAACTCATCTATGTTCTTCACTACTTCACAAATCTGATCTGACATCTGAGTTACCRATGTCAGAAATTAACCTTCCTCCAATGTTCCTGTTTCAAGGTATCTCTATTTATTTCTACTCCTGACAAGTGGCTTTCAATTAGAGCAATTTCTCCTTTAGGCAGAGCCTATAGTTTTCCATGGAGAACAGTTTTGCCAATGGGGTAGAACATAAATGTGTGATGGTGGGTCAGAAGGGACATTCAAGGGCTGCTGTCCTTTATAAAGTGTGATGCAAAAGGCAAGAGAAGCTTCTCCTGGAGCAGCTGCAGTAGACCTCATAAAGGCAAATAAAACAAGCCACAATTATTTATCAGAATAAAGAAAWGAAAACAAARAGAGGGAGAAAMGTGAGGGKATATTGCACWAAGAATTAAAAGTAATTTTGGAGTGGCCCCAAAATGATTGCCCCTATTTTTCCTGGTGATGATGGAGGGCAGTCAGGAAGTGAGAGCTGGCGGTTCAGAGGCAGTAATCCCCACATCCATGCTGGCAGAGACAGTGATTTTATACACTTCTAAGCTTTGTGTGGCATTAAGAGGATAGTTACTTGCCCRTTTTTTTAAGCATCCTTCTTGTGACCAGACTCTTTCTCTATTTTAGCCATTTACCTTGACACAAATATGGCAATGTCCCCATGACATTTGCTGGGGAGGGCAGAGTGGAATGTGGTACTGGAACAGCTGAATGGCCAAAGGCAGGATGCTGAATGGAAGGAATTGGAATGGTTATGCACTTGGGAACTCACCATGACTTCTGTTGTTAGCTGGGAGCACCCTGGGCAGGAAGTACAAAAGGGCTGAGTGAATCAAGCTGTGGGTGAACCATGAGCCTCAGCTGGGAGGAGGCTGTGGAAAGCAAAAAAGCAGTGATGGGATGAGTTGATGCAGGCAGCCCCAGCAGGAGCAGCACTGAGCAGCACCACTCAGTTTGATGTCAAGGTGGCAGATAATCACCCACCTTCATGGTGAAATTGTGGGCAGCTCTCAGCGCTGCAAATGAGCCTGACCCCAGAGCAACCTCACAGCTCCTGCTCACCCTTGGCTGCTCTCACCACCAGACCACATTTGAGTCAAACGGCAGAGGGTGTAAAAGCCAYAACCTGCAATCACCAACCTGAAATAGCTCTGAGGGACTGTTCCTGACTGCTCAGACTCTCGTGGGTGGAAGCCACTGCCACAGCTCTGTGGGTCACCTGAGCCACTGTGTCACCAGCGGGGTGGCGGAGAGCAGGGCACCCAAAATGCCCCCTGTGACAGGATGATKAGGGAATTGCTGGCCAAGCCTGTATGTCCCCAAAGGCCAGGTCAGCATTTGGCTGCCCTGTGGTTACAAACCCAGCCCGTGACCTTCCCGCCATCTGTTGTCCGGCCTCRCTGTAATGGAGGGGTTTCTATTCTTGCTGAGCTGAGTCCACTGGCTCTTACCCATCCTGTAAACAAAACCAGCCCTCTGGAAGTCAGCAGACATCAAGGATGTAATTTAGTTTCTTAACAGCCTTGCTGAGGCTATTTTGGTCTGCGTGCTGTGACGGTGGCACGGCGCTCCCTACTGCCTTGGCCAGTGATGGAGCGGAGGAGCAGTGGGGTGAGAGCCTGGCAGGACATGCTGGTGCTCAGAGACCTTCAGCAGCACAAGGGCTGCTGGGTTAGTCTTCAATTCATTACAATTCTCTTGCTCCACTAATCTCTTTACCTTCTTTCTCATTTGCTGTATGGTTATCTTACCAAGAACAAGCTTATTGGTTTTACATGTCCCTCTGAAAAGGGAAAGCAGGAGAGCCCTGCGTACCTTTTTATTGGTTTTTATGTCCCTCTGAAAAGGGAAAGCAGAAGAGCCCTGTTTTCCCCTCAGCCAGGTTTTTCCCATAGCACTGTCCCGTTGGTGGTTTTACACCAGCCCAAGCCCTAAACTTTTTTCTACTTTGCCTGTACTKTGCCATGGTGTTGCTACCTGGCATACTCACAGTTTCAGTCATAAAGCACCATAAATCCCTATGAACATAAAAATAATGCACTTTATTTTAAGGCRTTTGCATTGGTTTGGTTTTGGTCTGCAGAGCAACATGCGATAGTCAGAGCAGTGGGGCAGAAGGATGTAATCAGGAATATATCCCTTTTGGGTGCTATTTAAAAGCAGCCAGGCACCCACGTCTCAGTCCCCTGAGGGGTGCCTGGACAGCCTGCACAAGCTCAAAAGGTGAAAATTTGCTGTCTGTCTGCCTTTGAACCCTTCTGCTTGCAGTGCAGTATTGCTGTGAACAATAGGGTTTGTCTGCAGTCCTTTTCCTGTTCTTCCTTCAGGAACATGCCAAGTGTCCCTTTACAGCAACTCCAATCTTGCCTGCAGCCAGGGACACCAAAACCATGTATTAAAGTTTTAGCCCTGTGAAACACCCGTTCATTAGAAACAAAACCATTTTCCTCAGTGCTTCAACTTTCCGTGCGTGTGCAAACTCATTCAAAACCTAAATTCTTTCCCTGAATTAAATTGTCAGCCTCCCACTCAGGCAGATACATTAGCACTGACTGTGTAACATCAGCTCAGCTCTCTGTATAACAGATGAATAAGCCTTTAAAATTGTATATTCTTCCCTGCAGCATTTATCTCTTATTTTAATCCTGATTTTTCTCTGCTAAAATGCTTACTGGCCCCTTCAAGTGTTCTGATGGTTTACATGCTTCTAATTTGGAACCTGCCAATTCTGTGATCATTCTGTATCAGTTTGTTCACTTACTAATACACTCTTAAACCACAGATTATGAGGMATTTCYGAATCTGGTAAAGATAGTGACARAAGAATTTTTTCRCATTTCATCATGYGAAGAKGTAGCAGWTTTTTATTTCTGAAAGAAATATTAWWCACCATTTTAATTCCCTTTTYGRAAGAAAAACAACTTTATTTCTCTTTAGAAGTAAAGGGAGGGCKCGGGGGTAATTTTGAGGGTAGGATATGATAAGACACTTCAATTAATTAAAATTTTAAAAATCATATTGGCTAGAAAAATTTGTGTTGGTACAATACTCCAAAATTAATGGAGACTTGGTGCCTGCCACAGAGCAGTAGCTTGAAACACAGTAATTAAAAATAATGCATTATACTTTTATTAAATTGTCTGATTGTCTAATATATTGCATTAGTGACATTTCTCATGAGCAGTTTGCATTYCCAGCAAACCTTTAAGGCCAAGAAGCAGTGTCTTGGAAACTGGGAGAGGAGGAGAACTCTCTTGGCCCCTGAGCCATGGCAGAGCTCTGGTCATGAGCTGTGGTAGGCAGTTCTGAGTCTGGGAGTCGCTGGGAACTGCCAGTCTCCAGCTCTGGCAGATCCTGCTAGATTATAATAGATGGCAAACCTCCATCGACTTTGAGCAAGGAAAATATCCCATCTTTTCATGTGCAGTGTGAGTAATAATTAAAAGAAACATATGGGTTTTCAGCTGATGTACAACCACATAAGGATTATCAATGATATTTTTCTCCCGTCCGTGTCCTTGCCCC
>NW_026623633.1:308579-314360 GCF_030028575.1 Malurus melanocephalus
AAAAAAAAAAAAAAAAAAAAAAAAAAAAAAAAAAAGGCGCCATGCTTCTATTGTGTGCTCTCAACTGCAGCGCTACCTTTTTCTTTCCTCAGAAAGAAAACGCAGACCGCCCTGCAATTAGCAGCAAAACCATGAATACTTTCTTCGTTAACCACAAATGGTTCTTTTCACGATGAGCGGGCTCACATATGTTCTAAATATGTTCAGTTTCATTAGGCGGTGAAGCGCTGTGGATCTGCTATTTTATTCAGGAAGGCAAACAAGAGCTGCATATGTGCAACATAAGTTGAGGAGAATGGGGAAAACTCCAGGCACTTGCAGAGTGCCTGAGACACTCGGACGTGATGATTTAATGTGGGATAGCTCCCAGCTTGTTTCCGTCAGCCTTGGCACTAGCGGAGAKCAGCGGGATCCAGGTGATGCTCTGAGCGGTGATGATCCCAGCGGTGATGCTCCTGCCCTTTGTCACCCTCAAAGTCCTTCAGGAAAGTGCATTTGGGTGCTGCAAGTGGTCGGGGTGTGGGGTTTGTTTCTGCAGCCCAGCAGCCATCCGCCAGGCTGAGGGGCCAACCACTGCTCCCCAAAAAACCTTTCTGAATTAGGTTAACAAATTCTGAGTTAACAAAGGCAGCTGCAGCGGGATGTGGCGCTGATTCCTGCTGCCTGCAGGGTGTGAGGGCTGAATTCATCCCAAATCCAAGCCCCCACCCACACTGGGGGACAGCTGGAATTCAGGGTGCCACAGCAGTTTTCAGTCTGAGAGAGATGGCTGGGGACTCCCCCTGATTTTCTCCCATGTGAGAGAAATCTCTCAGATTTTTCCATTTGTAGTCATTAGGGATTTTTTTGCTTATTGCTTGTGTGTTTCTCTAGTTACCTAGTCAAAATGTTTCAAGGATTGAAAATGCTTTTTTTTTTTTCCATAACTAAGAAGCACATTCACTTTTTCTTATTTTTTTCAAACCACTTTGGACATGGGTAGCAAAGTAGCAAGTTCTTCAGACCTCGGTGTCCCTTTTCTGTCTCTCCCAGGAAAGTGTGACGGACCACTTTTAATCCACGCAGCACATTCATACAGCGTAGCAAACGAAGATTTGTGTAAATCACATTTTTTATGTAAACAGAYACAGTGTTAAAAATATTCACACCCTTAAGAGTTTCTCATCACGTGYGTGCTAATGAGTGGGTTATGAAATATGTTTTCTGTGCCTCACACTTGGTCCCTCTGTCTCCCACCAGGAAGGTCCCCGGGGAGGGTGGCCCTGCCTGCGGGCAGGAAAATGCTGCAAAATACCCTAAAAATGTCCTTGATCTCTCACTGGAGGGAGGGCTGGAGCTGCCACACTGTGGATGCAGTGTCAGGGGGCTTGGCATGCATCAAGGAGAGAGTGATCTCCTATGGAATTGCGACCTGTTGGGCACTGCAGAAGATGATCCAACTGGACACCCACCCATGCCTGCAGCCTTGCAGTGCCCTCGCCTAAATTGCATGCAGGGAGTGCTGTTCCTCAGAAATAAAGGCAGCAAAATATAAACAAAGAAAAATAGCTCTCAGAGGGCCCCAGGAAWGGAGCTGTAAGAAATTAATCTGTTACTATTTGCTGATGGTGTAGAGATATGTTTTAAATGCCTGATTTGTGGCGGAGAAGCAGTTGTAAAGCACCAAATCAAATAAACAAGTGAGAGCTGTTGTTGTAGGAACAACCAGCAATCAATAAGTATCCCAATTTCTGCCATGACTCTATTCAGTTTTCTTTCCCCTAAACCCCAGAATTCTATTAATAATGTCTTAGGCTGTGCGTGGACTGCTCTGTAATCTTTGTGCAGTGCTGCTGGGTGATTTTCACCTCGGCATACCCTGTGCCTGCTGCCAGGAGCTCAGGAAGCATGGAGTTAAATAAGTTTGCCTTTTCCTCCATCCGAACAATTGGAATCAGCAGTTTGCATTATTTTAAAAATGAATGCTTGGAATCAGCAATTTTCTTTTTCCCTTTTTTTTTTTTTTTAAGATCTTGAGGGTTTTTTTTATTTAAAGTGGAAAACTACATTAAGTGCAAGGCATTCAACAAAGAAACAGTCATAAAGCCTAAGTATTCTTAGAGTTATAAAATATGTCCGTTGTGGCAATTCTACTGCCAACAATGAAGTTTTAAGCATTAATATGCCTTCATTGCAGTTTTAATGTCTTAATATTGACTCTATAGCTCTTTTGGGTAATTTTGCTTTCTCTGGTACTTGAAAGGTGATGATGTCAGCGTTCTTCATACTGATTCATATGCAGGTTGATGAAGCTGAGTTATTTATTGAGTTCCATTATATTTTCTATAAACATTAGTTCTCAATAAACAGAGACATTTAGCCGAGGGTTTATTTATTAAATAGGTACTGTACAGATGGTTTTGCCACACATGATGTGCTGCAGAGGATATTACTCAGGAATAATCAGCTGTGTTATAGCTTGGCTAAATTAATAAGATGATAATGATGAAATTGATGCTTTTGAGCTAGGCTTGGTAAATGGTTTTTGCATAAACAAACTGATAAATTTGAGAAGCAATTACTTGCTTGTCAAAGATAAAAACACAACAGGGCCCATTTATAGTTAGGTCCTATTTATTTTTAAAGATTGTACTAGATTTTATGTTTAATACGCTGCAATTAAAAAATAATACTTAAATGAAGAATAATAAAAAACTAACTTTCTGAGCTCTCCTTCAAATTTGAAGATGCAGCATTGCTTGGTTAGACATCAAGTAAACTTTTTTCAAGGCTTTCACTACATCTAGAAAAAATATAATTGTTTTATGAAAGATGCTGTGTGGAGTTGTGCAATGCAGACTCTGGCAGCGCTTTTGGTAGCAGTATCTGCTCTAAAATTAAGCTGGATTTCATATAGAGGAGCACAGTCTCCAATTCCCCGTTTAATGTGGGTTTCACTGCAGTGATGGCGCAAGCAAACAAAACACACGCACTCCCCCCACACCCCACCTGCAGGTACTCACCAGGAAAGTAATGAAATGGGTGTGGAGAGAGGTTTATGTGTGTGTCTATAAATGCAAAATGACATCACTTGACTCGTCTGCTAAGAAGTGTGTGGTTTGTGAGATTTTACACACCAGCCCGACTAGCTTATTCCTGTTTATTCAGACAAAACAAAGGCACGGGGGACATGCAGCCCTTCAGGTGGCCCCGCTGGAGTGGAGCTCCTGAGCCCCTGATATTGTGTTTGCACAGTCAGCAGGCCTCTACAGCAACCATGGGTGGGGGTTCCTTCTGAGGATTTGAAGGCACCTTATGAACATACATTTAGTTTTTTAATGTCCCTGAGAGAGAGAGATGTTATCACACACACACCTTTTCGTCACCTCCATGGTGGAGACAGGCAGCTCCCACGTGCATGGTGGGACAGTGATGTCCCTAACAACTTCCTTCACCTTCCCATGTATTGGAGAAAAGGTTCAGGCCTTCAGTTACTTCCTTCTTTCATTGAAGATTTCTGTGCAGCCCTGTCCTCTACACATAATTTTTTCTGTGGGATCACCCTAAGTGACTGTATCTGAGAAGAGGAATGGAACGGCCGAGCACAGCAAGCTGCACAGGCATGTCCTCACTCAGGAGCTTGCACTATGCACTTTCTGACACAAAAGGCTTTTACTTGTAGTCTTAAGGGGCTTTTGCTTGAGTAATTTGCTCTGTGAGAACCTAAAACCARCAGCAATGCATGGGAGGAGTCCAGCCCTGCAGCAGCATGGATGTCCTGCTTGCCCAGGAATTCCCACCTGGCATGGCACACAGGGAGGTTTTGCAAAGGGAGGTTTGGTCCTGAATTATTAGTGCAAGGTATTCTATGACTTTTTGTTAGCAAGTACTTCATATGTTTGTCTTGCAGCTGTTCATAAAGGGTTTAAGGTCTTAAGCCAACCTGAAACCCTCAGCGAGGATGAGCAGGAGAATCATTGTCTCAAAATATTGCCAACAATGGCTACATAAAAGAAAATCCATAAYATGTCATAACTTTAGCTATATGTGTAAAATAAGTCCAAAACAGACACAGTTTTTCCTGTTTGTTGGGGTTGGTTATCTACCTGAATTGTAGATATTCATTGTAACAAAATGAAACAAGATCATTGCTTTAGCCTTAAAAATCCAAAATGAASTTGTCTACAGTAGTCCTGTCAAAGGTATGGACCGCATGGGTGAGCTTTGCCCTGCCTGTGGGTCTGGGTACTGCCTGCTGGGGTGGCTGGGAGCAGCAAGGCTCCTGCTGCAAACCCAAACCAAGCTGGCAGCCACCACCTTGGCTATGCCCAGCTCCCACCACCCCAGAGGGAGAAAAGTCCCTGGAATTCTGCAACGGACACGGGCTTGCCCCAGATGGGAGAAAAGGAGAARCTGTCACCTCCCAGTAACTGTTCCCATGTGTCTGAATCCAGAGCTGCCAAGCTGCCCTTTCACAGTCCCCCCAGGCTGTGCTTGTGGAAAACAGAGGAGTAGGTTTGCATTCACRAAAAATACTATTTATGTCATTACAACTGTTTATAGACTTTCACAAATATTTGTAAAATGCGCTCGCTGCTTTGCAGGGAGATTTGAAATGATGTGACTTTGTGAAAATGAAAAAAATGTGGTGCAGATCAACCTGTTCAGCTGAAATGGGTTTGCAGGGGACAGGGACTTCCCTGCACCGCTCCTCCAGGAACGAATTTAGCCCAGACATGGGTATGAACTGACATCCCTGCTGCTGAATTGAAACGTTTTTAGCAAGGAGGTGTTGAGTAGGGAAAGATGAAGCCATTTCCATGCTGTGGTGTCACATTTACCCAGGCTTGGGGTCAGTATCAAATGGAACTGATGGATGGCATGGGTTCATGTAAAAGTAGGTCTTGGCAAAACATTTGGGTGAGAACTTTCTAGGGAAAAAAAGAGAGAGTCGATTCTTTTGGGTATTGCCAAGGTTCTTGGGGAGGAAAAAAAATTAGCAAAGTTGATGTTGTTTCAGAGCTTTCAAAATACRATAACCTTTTAAGTATTGCTGGAAATTTTACGTAAAGAAAGTTAAGTGGTTTTTTGCTTTCGATTTTTAGTTTGGGTTTTTTTTTTTTTTTTTCCTGAAGTACCATGTTCAAAGAAAATATTTACTTTTAAGTATAAAACAGTGAAGATTTTCTGTCAGTGAAGACCTTCTCTTCCTGTAAGGCTTTACAATACCCAAATATATTACTGGTCAACGAAAACCGAGCCAGAATTTTCCCAAAACACTGTTGAAAATTTTTCTTGCTTTAGGCAAGGTCAGGACTCCGGTTTTGGTAGAACAGTCAGCTCCGAGCTGCCGCCGCAAAAAAACAAAAAAAAAAAAAAAAAAAAGTTCTGAATAAAGAGCTGCAGCTGCAGCTGCACGGGGCGTCCGGGGTGAGGGTTGCTGCCCCGTTGAAGTTGTGTGGAGCCTGCAGAGCCCTTGGCTGGCCCCTGCCCGGCACTTTTTTGTCACCGCGCTCGGAGCAGCCGAGCGGCGCTCGCTGCAGCTCCCGCGCCCACCTTAAAACCCCGCGTACGGCGGCGCTTCCAAACAGAATCACTCATTATTAATTAGGTCACAATTAAAAAAAAAAAAAATTCTAGGGATGCATTCGTGGCACTAAATGAGCCGATCGCAAATAATGCGGTTGTAATGAATTCCAAAGGAATAAATAATGACTGAGCCATTAGCATAAAGTGCCAGTCACAGCTCTGCGCTGCCCGCCTGCCCGCCTGGCACCGCCGCCAAACCCACCCAGCCGGCCC
>NW_026623633.1:314898-325030 GCF_030028575.1 Malurus melanocephalus
GCACAGTGACAGCATGTGCAGTGACAACACAGCCACCAGGGCAAGGAGAGGGCTGAGACAGCAGGAAAATAAAACAGAATGAGGCTGGATGGAGAGGGGTGCAGGGAAACAAAACAGGGATGGTGGGGTTATGGGAAAGAGAGCTGTGTGCCCCAAGCTGTGTGGCAGTGACACGGTGAACACTGCAGCGGGGCAGGGACCGTCTGCTCTGGGGACTTTGCCCCGGGGCAAAGCCTTCCATCAGCCTCACCAGGCTTCCTGGCATATGAAATGAGCAGAACAGGTAGCAGGGTGGCAGTGGGACCTGTTTTGTCAGCGTCCCTTCCCTCCCAGCAGCCAAGCAGACAGGCGCGTCAGGTGCTTCTGCCCCTCTTATGTCTGCTGTTGAAAAACCCAGCCAGGGAATGTCATTAGAAACAGCCACACCATCTGCCTTTTCCTCCCCTCCCCTTTAAATAAGGAAACACCTTGTCAAACACATCCCACTAAATATCCCTAACACCCTCCCGCGCGTTTCGCGCTCGGCGGTTCACGGGATCGTGCACCATCTGGACCCTGGCGCTCCATTCGCCGCCAGCTCGGACCCACCGCGGCCCCATGGCCAGGGGGGCTCTGCACCGCCCACACCCACGCGTGGCACCAGCAGCTCACCGAATTAAGCAAAAGCAATGAGTTCGTGGGGGGGGAAAAAAATAAAAACAAAAAAACCAGCAATTCCGTATTGTTAAACCTAGAAAATGAACCGAGGAGGACCTTAAAGGCAGACATTTGTTAATATGTAAATGAACTGAGTCAGCAATTAGCCAACAGTCAGCATAATTGAATAGAATATAGTAATGAAGGTGCCATTTAATTATTCCCGTTTCGTTTAAGGTAAATATTTACTACGGTTGGGTGGTTTCAGTCTTTCGCATGGAACACCAGTATCGAAGTATCAAACTGTGTCAAAGTTTCTCAAGAACTTTAAAAAGKCAGGCTGCCACTTGCGGTGTTGACAGCGCTGTTCCCAAATGCCGTGGGTGAGCACGGCCGAGGAGCACTGCCCGCTGTGCTGCGCTGGGTGAGCAGAGCCTGGGGGCTCTGAGCCGCACACGGTGGGAGGATTTGGGGTTTGCAGCCTCCTGGATCCCTCACTACAGCCTTGCGAGGGCAGACAGCGGCTCCGGCACCGCGGGCACACGCAGCTCCCAGCCCTGCTCGCTGCCCGTGCCGAYGAGCCTTTGTTCTTGGTGATTACTGTGCAGACAACACACTCACCCGGCTGCAGCGAGACACTGCCGATGTGCTGATAAGGGAAATAGTGCCGAGAAAGAGCCTAAGGAGACAGAGGAACATTATTTTAAATTATCTTGAACATAAAAAAAAAAGTGAGGATTTGGCAACCTTGCAGCAAAAAACCTCAAAACCAGTTATTCCTTTTAAATAAAAACAAAAATGAGAAACAGTAACTATTAGAAATCCCACCTGGTGCTTTCTCTGTGTTAATGATGCTTCTTAAATTGCATGTGGGTAAATGGTAATTTTGTCTCACACCATTAAAAACTAATGGAACCCTTGATGATAAGAAATGCCATAGCTAGCTTGTTGGAAAACGTTTAATTAATAAAGTAATAAAATTATTGTAAACTAGTGCAGTTTCACAGAGGATTCAATGGGATATAAAACAGATAAAACATCCTTGAGAGTTGATACAAGAAATAAATGCTCCTCTATAAAAAACAGCACTATAAACTTGAGCTGGTCTCTGTTACACTCAGTTGAYGCAAGCTATGGTGAGAGTAAAGGTATTTGCATAAGGCTTTTGTGGGAGGTGGGGGGAAACCTCCTGAGTGCAGACAGGTGTTTGTGTGAGGAGCAGAAAGCCAGCACACCTTCCCCTGCACTGGTGTGAGCCTGAAGGTGACTRCTGGTGGGATCCATGGGAACAATTCTGGTGGTGTTATTGCTGTTATCCACCTGTCCCAGAGGCTCCAGAGTGAGGGACACCAGCTCCACAAACCTGAGTGACTTTGGGGTGAGGCACCATCCCTTCCTGCTGCTGTAGCCACTTTGCCGTGTAATTTTTGTGAAGCAAGTGGTGTCAGAGAGTGGAGAGGGGGAATCGGACACTTTCCTGCCCCAGGGAATGAGCCCTGATGCTTCACATGGCCAGATTTCAGCTCCGTCCAGGTGGCCAGCTGATGGAATGGCTTGGCACCAAGCATTTACACTTGGTAGCTTGGTGTATGTCATGACATCCCAGCTCCACAGGGGAAATGGGGTGGAGAGTGGTAGGTATGGGGAAAAACACATTGGCAGAGAGGGCTGGTTACTGCTCCTCATCCTGCTGCTGACCYCAGTTTGTGATTCACATCCTCCTGCAGACATCTCTTTGCAAGCTTTGGGAATGGTTTCCTGTAACTGGGAGACTGGAGAGAGGCTTTCTGCATTGCACAAGCTGGGCCGGGTACCTCTGGTATGTACACAGCCATGTACAGGAACCCAGCAGTTCCCATTGCACCCACACCTCAAAAAATTTGYAGATGTTTAGCTTCAGGATGGGTGTCATCTCCCAGGTGTGCAAACTTTCCTTTCTCCTAAGACTCGAGCTGCAAATCACCCTGACAAGCACCATCAGCTCTATTTGTGAGTGCTCAGCCCAGGGTGATGGGAACTGGGGGAAAGAACAGCTGGGACAAAGGCACACACACCCTGCATTTTGGGATGTCAGGAGAGCCACTTGCAGCACTGGCACCTGTCAGCCCCTGTGCAGAACCAGCCCTGCCAGGGCAGCAATGCCAAGCAAAGCCAGCACTCTGTGACGTGCCACAGACAAACCTGGAAAGGTTTGGGACCAACATGGGCCAGTTTTTTCCCAAACCTCCAATGTAATTTCTCTGTAAAGACCTGGAAATGTTTCTTTAGTGGGCTGGCATGCTCTCTTTCCTCCCACATTAGAATAGTTGGTGCTCACACTGGRAAATGAAGCCTCTCTGCTGTGCTCCCTGTGTGGATGGTTTCTTTTACCAGAGTTTTGTACCAACACCATCACAGCCATGGTCTCTGCCTTCCATGGAACCAACATTACAGAATTACTGCGGCTCAAAGGTTAATCTTGTGTTCCTTGGCTGCTTATGGCTTGGTTGTAATACGGGGATGGTCAGACCTTGCTCATTGAAAGCCTGGTATCCTCACCAAGACACCACAGACACTGCTGTGCCAGTGATGCAGCCACAGCTTCTGCTTGGTGCTTGCAGCAACATCTACTTTTCATTTGAGTGCCTCTGGTTTTCTCAGCAGCCTCCACCCTGATCATTATTTAGAAGCCATCCTGCTTGATTTGTAGTTTTAAAATGAAGTGGGTGACTCCTTTAGAAGCACTTCAGCATAAAAAACACTGCCGACAATAACAGTCGCCCAGTGCCACCCAATTTCCCGGGTGCCACACCACACCAAGGGCTCCTGACTCACTTTGGCTTTGACATATGGATACACTGGCGATAGAAAATCTTTTCTCCACCCAAGGCACCATCGGGCCTGTGGGAAAAATACTGTGGTTTCCTCTTGTAGGCAGATTTATTTCTGAGATAGCCTCAACAATGTGGGCACAGGGAGAAGGCTGCTGCTCTTTACTGAGGCAGAGTGAACATGCTTATGGGGCTCCATAATTCACCCCCACTGGCAATACCAGCAATGACTTTTCTATTTCTGTGGTACGTGAGAAATGAAAACAGGAGCAGGAGTGCACAGAAGACTGTTATGGCCAAAGTTGGGATATTTGTTCCCTGGCAAACTGTGGTTGCTCTTGATTTAGCCACAGTTTTCCCAGCTGATGTTTTGCAAAGCCGACAGAAGATTCAGCTTTCAAGGCTGTGAAAGTGAACRAGGGGCTGGAATCCGCCCCTGCACACACTGGCAGGGAGTCAGGCCAAGCCTCCTTCTTTCAGAAGATGTTGCTTGTTCCAGGACTGCGTGGCTGTGGGGGCAGCTCRGGGACGGAGATTTAATCTTTTATTTTTCCCATATGTCATAAGTATKTCTAAGATGATGACAAAATAATAAGTTGGTGGCTGCTGGAAACTTTTTCTTAGCAGCTGTGTTTTTAGAATATTATAATTAACCATCCTTTTGCCTTAATCACTTAAAGACTTCTAAAATAGCTAGGAGTTYACTGTACCTTCTCTCAACTTGAAGCTTTCCCATGTGGGGACGATCACTTTATTTTCAGGAAGGGAGGGCAAAAGAAGCAGGACAGAGCTAGAAACASAGAGTGAAGTTTATCAGTCTGGATTACAGCATAAATTGCAGTGATTTTAAGTGACAGCCATCGTACTAGGAGCAGGAAAAGAGGTGGCATTGTATTTAATCAGCACTGTGACCGAGTCACTTTTCCTGGGCTCGTTTTTTTAGAAATTTGAATGAAGTCAGTGCGGTATTTGTCGGCAAAAAGAAAGAGTGAACTGTGAGTAAAGGGAGAAATATTTGTTGACTTGCCAGGGAGAAGCACAATTAAAAGCTGACTGTTAATAAAGCATGTGGGTGACAGGGCTGTCTCCCCACACRGTTGTGACACTTGGCTCAGGTAAAAGCAGAGGGCTACAGCTCAGCGACGYACTCCTGTCTGTCAATGTTAGGTTTTCGGGGTTTTTTTTTATAAATGGCATGCATTTTTTTGGCAGATGGGAACAAGCCTTGAAGAATAAATTTTTTGGAGGCAAATTGGCTGCCTGGAAATGTATGTATTTAGGAACCTGTTGGGTGCTGTGAGTGTCAGCACCACCCCAGCTGAGCTGGCCAGCACCGCTCTGCTGCTCGCCCGCTCCAATCTCCTCACAGACACCCCAATTCCCCAGCCAGCTACTGCCAGGTCGGAGCAAAAATGACAACTCCCATACAAGATTTGCTCTGGATATTGCTGATATTGCTTTGTGCCTGCCTTATAAAACTTCCCCGTYGGCTATTTCTCCAGCCRGGGGATTTTACCCAGATGAATGTGYTTGCCTCCCTCTCACCAGCTGCCAAAATCCAGCTTATCTGTAAGTGGAAATAATGTTTGGCCTCGGGTCGATCGGAGCCGCAATGCTCTTTACGAGAGGAGGTGAAATAAAACCATTCCCCGTGTTAACAGCTGAGAAAGCTGACGTGCTGAGAGGTTAAGTGATTTGCCGGGTGTGAAGTAGGATGGTGCCTGGCTCTCGGGAGCCCTTTTTTGGGAGGGGGGTCAGAAGGGCGGTGGGAAGGGACCACAGACCTCAGGCATCACCACAATTSCCATTCCCACAAGGGCACCACCTGTAACGTGCCTTCCTCCAGGCCGGGTGTAAGCAAAGTTTTACCAGAAAAAAAAAAATATTCTGCAAAAGTTCTCCTAAAATTAGGCACTGAAAGCGGGTGTTGGGTTCTGTGAGCCAGCGTCAGAAATAGGTGGCAGCTGGAAAGACTTTGGAACATCTCAGAAGTGCCTGAGTGTTGGGAGGTAAGCAAGGGAAGAGGTAGATTAAGCCAGAATTCAGAAGCCTTGGAGACTGAATCAGTGCACATACCCAGCACAGCCTCTTGTCGGCCTCGGGACATTTAGGCCACATTTAATGAGCAGAAATGGGTACATTTAATGAGAAATTCAGGATGTCCAAATTAGAGCCTAAGTATCTATATAGTTCTTCAATACAGGCGGTGCAGCATATGTTAATAGAACAGAATAGCTAATTTCTACAAATGTAATATTTTTTGCCACTTTTTTTCAAGGGATGTGCTAGACGTGAAGTGGCTGTATATGTCCAGGAAAAGGTAATAGAAAGGGTACCATAAAAGGCACACTACAAATTAGGCAGTGTTGTTCCCCAGTTTTGTAGGGTCGGCAAAACTGATAACAGCTCCCTAGCAGTGGCTTCATCTCCACGTTCACAGTGTGTGTTCTTAACACCTTCCTTCTCTGCAAAACTGAAGTATTTAACCCAAAACATGCAAACAAATCTGTTATTCTTCTCCTTTATTAACCTTCTGAATCCTCCGAAATCATAGGAGGAAGCGCTTCATTCAGGAGAAAGGAATCATTCAGGAGAAAGCGCTTTCCTTTTCCTTTGTCTAGGAGAYGAGGTTTAAACTTTACATGCAAGCAGACACACGCAAACATGTAAACCCAGCAAACATGTAAAACGTGTAATCAGGCACAGGCAGTGCACTCTTTCTTCTTCTCTATAAATATATATTCACATATGTGTATCCGCAGATATGCAGGCATGTGCGCATATGTGTGCATACAAAGAGAGAGAAAAAGACTTAGGAAATGAAAGACAAATGTTAGAGAATGATATTCCCAAGCCCTCAAATCCTTAATCATGAGTTTGATGCAATATTTGCCCTAATGGGAAATGATAACTGGCACTATTCCAAAGCAAACCTCGAAGAAAGGAGCAATAAAAAAGGAAAATGCTAGCTTGGCAGTTAAAGAAAGAGGAGCTGAAGCGAGAACTGCTGTCAGAGATAATAAAGAATTAACCACAAACCCCTTTTCTATTAAGCACAAAAAAGGATATTAAAATAACATGCCCCCCTCCCTAAATGTTTCAAGGCTTGTGTCGTGCTTCTCTGCGCAGCTTGCCGGGCCGTGGTGCGGTGCAGAGCTGCAGCCCCGCCACCGCCTCCCGCTCCTCTCCCGTGCGACGGAGCCGCGATCGCGCTCCGGCTTTCCCAGACACACCGGGGATCCGAGCCTTGCCCTTTCCACAGACATTCCGGCATTTCCACAGGGTATTCAGCAGCAGCCCGTGATCATGGGCACCTTCAGGCACTGGCAGTGATGGGGCAGTTCTGAYGGGCTCCCTTTCCCGTCCCCTCGGGAATCCTCCACGTTGGGAAACCCGCCGTACAATGCACTGTGTTATCCACAGTGTCCATAGGCACAAAGACATCATTTAAGGATACGGTGATTCTTAGTTCACTGTTTTCCCGTTATAGCAGCAAGGAAGTGCTTTTACCTTCAAATTCTTACTACGATTTTTACGTTTTGGGGCTTTTCTCACTTTACAAATTACATAGAAATTGCCACAGATCTGGGACAAAAAAAAAAAAAAAGGGTGCAAAAAAATCGAATCAACAGCTGGTAGGTGTAGGAAAGAACAAAACAGAAGGGAGGGCTCTGACTCTGGAGGCACTTTTCTATCCAATAACCCCCTTGGAGCCCCCTGGGACAACCTGTAATGTTACCAACAAACAAAGATGCTGCTCACTGTGTGTGTGTGTGTGTGTGTATGTGCCTTGGATGCCCTCGTGGAGTTCTCCACAGCCAGGAATGCAATGGACAGCCCCAAATCAACRCCATTTCTGCCTGGTCACGTGATGTACAGGGTTTTGGTAACCGATAACATTCATTTAATAATTACCCAAACCATTTTAATAGCAAAATCGAAATTAAGCATTCTTTGAAATTTCTACCTCAAATAATTAGTAGATTTTAGTAAGAAAATTTTTAGTTTACAAAAGAAGACACTGRCCCAACAGGCTGAAGTTAACCCTTTATATCAAGCCAAAGAAATCCTCAATAATCTTGCATTTCAGAGACATTTATGACCTAACTTTGGTTCATTAGCACATAAGAAGACACTAATGACACAGAGTAATGAAATGTAACAACTCCTTTAGTACTTTGTTATTATCTGGGTCTTTAAAACTGTTTGACAAGAGCTGGACTAGCAGCAGCTTTAATAATATTTTGTGTAGTTGGTACTCACTTGTGCACTAGGAATGCCCCAAATCCAAAATGGCACAAGCCAAAAAGGAAAAGATGCAGTAAGAAATCACTGGAAGTTCATTTGAAACGTCAAATGAAGTATATCTGCCTATTAGGGCTTATTTTAAAAGAACAATGTGTGGATTGCATTGATTTTAACCACTACAAGGGTAGAGCTTCAGGAGGAAAAGAAAAAAAATGCCCATCTGTACCAGATATTTTTTAAACMTAAACATCTTGCTCTTCTAGACTTTTAAAACTCTTTGTGAAGGAGGTGTAATCCACAACCCAGKAAAATACTGATGTAATCTATCTTTCAGAAACAAAAATCAAAACTCACTCCTGAGCTATGTCCATGCAGATAAACAGAGTTAAATATCATCTGCTTTTTTCTGAGTGCCTAACTGTAAAAAATACTTAACCAGAATTCTACCAGCTACTGCATTAAAGCCCCATCATTATCTGCCAATACTAGTCTAGGTTAATTTCCAAGCTRAGTTTAAAACAACCCCAAATGATCAATAAAGGTGTAGGTGGAGAGGTTTAAAAAATAACTGCTGGAAATGGTGAGCCGAGATCTTTGGAACAACGTGTCCCTGCCTAAGGTACAGGCAGGCTGGTTTTTAGATCAGTCACCTACAACTGTGGTGTCATAAAGTGGAAAAATACCACCACGAGTCATTTTTAGCAAAGAACACCAACAGCTCYGCTCACATTCGCATCCAGTAAAACTCTATTCCAGTTAGATTCATTGGCAAATTGTAAATTCGTATTTGATTTATCAATCACAACTTTATATTGTTAATTCATATGTTCATTAGACAAATCCATTCCTCTAAGGTAATCACTTAAGGTACTGTTGGCATGTGAACATGCACAAATGGATAATTCTTAATGACCTTCCAAGCTGACATATTTTTGGCACCAGTTTTCTGTATCCTAATTTCAAGCTGCCTCTCTGGTGCTGTCGTAGGGCTGACTTCACTACACAGTCAAGGAGGACTTGCAGTTGGAAGTCGTTAGCAAGATTGTTCCCATCAGATATCAGCAGAACAAGGAACAATTAAAATTATCTCCTTGGATGAAGCCCCTGTGTTTCCAGCTGTGGAGGTCAGTAAGCAGGTCTCTATTTCAGCAGCTTTGGTGGAGAAAACATTTACATCAGAAAATTTGACTAGATTTGTGACTTTTTCAGTATTTCCACAGTACATAATTCGTGCTCTGCAGATGCTTGGTGCAAAAAAAAAATAAAATAAAATAAAATAAAGAAAGCCAGGGAGGTTGGAATCAGGTAATCTTTAAGGTCCCTTCCAACCCAAACTGTTCTATGATTCCATGAAATGGAATGAAATTTAGGTCATCCAGGCTACTGTTCTGGCAGYAGGTCTGCACAYTGCCTCCCTACAGGGCCAGGCCAGTATCACAGATTTTCTACTGCAGGTTAGCGTGGTGCCACAGACCAGGGGAGACACGAAATACCCATCATCTATTGCAGGGGTCGGATGTAGGAGCTCCTGAGGAGACCTKTAGGTGGACCCAGCACTGGCTRTGCTCRCTAGGTTTGCAGAGTTACAGAGCAATCAGGTCAACCACCAGAAATGAAAGAATGGKKTTTTTTTCCATATTCTCACCTWGAGAGATGGCATTTGCCCAGCTGAATGGTCATTATTCGCAGTGGTACCCAAACTGCAGAAGATTCTGCACACCAGTGTTATCCCCGCTGAGGCTGTTTGGGGTCTGTCTCCRTTCCCTGCCTTACACTGTCACTGCCACTCATCCAGCACGGTGAGAAGGGGAAAAACACGGGCACTGTCTTAAACACAAGGTTTCCAGGAACGCCAGCATTTGCACAGTGCTCCCTAGAGCCGATCCAGACAAGGAAAGGGGCATTTCTGTCCTTTCCTGGAGTCTTCAAGACACAGGGGATACAGCGAAAAGGTGGGGCAGACACTGAGGTTTGGCAATTGGCTTCCATGGGCTGGGAGGCAGGTTGGGAAGTGAGTGAGGTGCAACAGGAGAGAAAAGCACCAGGAAAAAGCCCTTCCCCAGGTGATGGCCAACACGAGCAGAAGCCCCTCAGGAAGGAGCCACTGTGGGTCACAGAGGAAGCTGCATGGGGTGTGCGTGCAACCCTCACCCTCCGCTCCTGCCCGGCTCCACTCAGCACCCAGCTGACACCCAAAAGTCAAAGAAAAGAGTTTGCATCCCTTCCTCAAAAGCACAGCTCGGGTTGCAAATCCAAATGTATGGGCAAAATGTAAATGCATTGTGACAAGCTGTACGGGGAATCAAAACAAGGAACAAGGAGCGTATGTTTCTTTTAGAGAAATGTCCTTTATCTTGCAGGCAGAATGAAGCGTGTGGCATTCAAATGTTAAGATTTTTACACACTTTCATGAAATACTAAATAGAAACCAGAAAAAA
>NW_026623633.1:325060-328497 GCF_030028575.1 Malurus melanocephalus
AAAAAAGAAAGCAACAAGAAAATAACCCAAGTTCGTGTCACTTCTCAGCTAGTTTGGTTATTGCTGCTCCTGAGTACTGTAACATATGCACTTTCCCTTTTGAAAATGTATCAAAGTTGTTATTTTGGGGGTGGGATAAACTCTTACCCATGCATATCTTATGTTTTGAAGCCAAGAATGCTTAAGAACCTGCTCTGGATCCGCACATCAGATGCATAAGTGATTAGTGACAAGTGACACAGAAACAGAGAATGTGCTGTGTTACGATGAATAATAAACACGCGCAATTTATGCAGGCAGAGCGAGCGAGGAGATGGCATCCTGCACTTTTTCCATATAAATAATGTGAATCTCTCGGCAATGAAGCCAGGCCGAGCAGGGAGTTTCTCCAGCCTGCCAGCCCTGCAAGCTGGAGGGAGAGAGCAGGGACAGGTGAGGAGGGGTCGCCCACCAAGGCTGCTCCTGCCTTAGGGGTCATCACAGAAAGAATTGATGACCATTCATTGTCTCTCAGCTAGAATGACCACAGAAACAAAATTCACAAATGGGCAAAACTTTTCACTCTCTGGGAGAAAGGAAGTTTTAGGTAAACTGAAAAAAAATCACTGGAAAACATTCATGTGTTTTTCTGTTTCTCGTGTTTGTGGAGAGCATCACTACAGGGATAGCATTAGTGGTGCTTATTTGAAAAAGTTTTTTGAAAGAATGAAGTTGATTTTAACATGAAATTTCCCCAAGGAAAAGTGACTACGTGCCTCTGGGAGACTGGCAGGACTGAGGACAGCTGGTAGCAGGAATTTCTGAAGGGTCATGGTATACCTGGCAGGCACCTCACCACTCCTGTATTCTCCATTAGCAAAACCACATACAACACCAGAAAAACCCAAATGTCAAAGYCAGCCAGCCATTCCAGCATGGATGTTTTTCCTCTTGTGTGCCTCTGCCACACACAAACACCAGAGCTGCAGGACAATGCTCACACGTCCTCTCACAGTCCCACATCACTCAGCCTCTTGCTCAGCTGAGGAATGAACCCAGGCTGGACACACAGACTCCTGCAGCATCCCCACTTTGCTACCTTCTTTCCTCTGCCCCTTGCTGCCCTCCCACAAATGAGCTATCCTCCAGGAAAAAAAGAGAAAGGCATTATTTTTTTTTAATTAAAAAAATATCCACCTGCTACTTAACTCTGCACATATTTTCCTGGSTGTCCTGGCCTGCCAACTCTGAGCAAGCTTTTCTCTGTCATTTTTGCACTCTCTCTACACTTCCAGAAATGTACGCACTTGGATAAAAGTAGAACTGAGAGGGGAAAATGCATATTCTGTTAAATAAAAATTAAAAAAAAAAAAGTTGGAAAAAGTGTCTAAAAGATGGATGTGTAAAGAAATCATAACCATACTTYAACTCTGAGTTTGAGTTATATAAACTGTACTGTGGTAATTACCACGCTCCTCCAGATTAATAAACAATTACCATAGTAACTACACCATCAYATGAAACCTATGCTCATGAATTTTTAAAGCATAAATGGAAATTCATGGCRGTTGAAAAAGTCTCCTATTTATTTTGTTCCTGGAAGATAAGGGAGACAGATCCATTAAAGGATCTCGTCAAGTTATTTCTTCCTCCACTGGTTCCTGCAGCCACACTTCGGACAAGTGCCATATATTATGTACTAACTAGGAAAGTCCATTATGTGTGCAGGGCCTGGGGCTGGCAGGCAGCGGGGTTGGCCTCACACCCCACTCCCCTGGCAGCCCCTGTGCTCTCAGACCTTGTTTCCCAAGGGAGTTTAAGTGCCAGGGTGCACCTTTTTATTTGCCAGAATTTAAGGGGTTTGTCAGCACAGCAAGTTATCCCTGGGATCTTTCTATTTTTTTATGGACAATATGTGAGAATAATTTCAAGTTGATGTTGCATGGCCACACACAGGAAAGACATCTCCATCAAATTTTTGATAAGCTGACTACCATGAGACAACACACACATGCAAATCTAACTTTGCACAGCACAGTGGAAACAGTACACCCACCAGTGTCCCACTGGGCTGACCCCACCACAGGGCATGTCACAGCTTCTCTGCCATTTTACACCATCATAGACAAAAATTTGGTTTGAAATCTTGCACCCTTATTTTGGAGCTTTAACACAGCTGAGCCTGGCTTTACTGCACTTTGCGATTTGTTTGTAACATGTGAAAAAAGAAATCTCAAAATGACAAATAACAAGATTATACATCAACCTGTTGATCATTCTGACAGGAAAGCTGAAAAGCAGCCCTGAGTTAAAAAGGTGTTGGGCATTTGAGTAATAATCTGAAACATAAGGTGAGACCTCTATGCTTCAAGTTTTAGCTGCTTACTTTTGATAATTTTKATGAGCTGAAATAATATCTTCCTTTTTGCAAGAAAGTATTTCTTCAGACACTCTGAGATTTAGGAAAGCCATTAAATCCTTGTGGATTGAAGGTAGAAAAATAAATTGTATGTATTTTAGACTTTGAATGATCTTCCTATAGCAATTTTCGGGGAAAAAAACTAAGAAGAATTCTGCAATTTTAATCTCCTCAGTAGCTTCCCATTACTAAACAAGCAGAACACCACGGTACAAATGTGGATGTTACATGTCATCTTGATCTGCTGCTTTTTTCTTTCATTAAAGCTTTAATGCAGCAATTATGGCTACGTTGCCCTATAAAAAAAGGAAAAGGCAGTTTACTTTAAAAAGTGAAATTGCATAGCCTACTATTTAATTATACACAAATGTAAATGGCCTATTTTTCCATAACTGGTTATTACAGCACTGTTTTACTTTCTGAGTTTTCACAATCTCTAAAACCTACAACGCTTCCTGCTATATAATTGTTTTGCTACATTATTGTTTTCATCTTATTTTTTCTTTTAATGYGAGTGCAGCGGGATAAATCTTGGTTTTAAGCCAGCCAGTACTTCATCTACTTAAGCTTTTATAGATGAAGATTGCTGTAATTATCAGAATACCCGCTTATTTCTGAAGTATTATCTTGGCAACCTGCTGGCATTTACAACCAATTAACAAGCTTTGCCCATTAGTTGCATAAGGGGTATCACAGAGTAAAGCCATTGTGTGCTAATTTTCTATTTTAGATAATCAGTTTGGCCATCCAAAATGGAAAGGGGAAGAAAAGAAAGGTTTGACACCCAGTAGCAGACATGTAAAAATGACTACATGCCTCCCTGAGACAAAGGTATCCAGCAACTGCATGATTGCTTCACTGTCGTCAYGACTGGGTTTTAAGTATTTATTCCCTTTGTCTCTTTTGGAAGAGAAAATAGAAAGTACAGCTTCAGCAAAGTAATCATGTCCTCTTTTTTATTTTTTAAACAGACTGGCTTCTCCCTCTGTCCTCGCGGGCTTGTAATTTCACCAAATTGTGCAACTGTTAAACACGATTC
>NW_026623633.1:328545-343410 GCF_030028575.1 Malurus melanocephalus
CAGCTTTCCTCTCCCACTCGCGGGGCTCAGCAGAGCCCTCATGCCAGAGGCAGCCCTTCGCTATGAGCAAATGCGCTCCCGGCCCTTCGCTCGCCACTGCTGGGCTGCTGCCAGCCCCGGCTGCCWCCTCCCCGCCCTRGAGGGTTTGGAGGGACCCCCGGCACGGTGCTGGCTGGGGCAGTAATGCTGGGCTCATCTCCTCCGGGAGAGAGGGAAAAATGCTGTGAGGATCTGGCGGAGTTTTCAATCCTTAACCTTTGGTCAAGGCGCTGTTTGCTTTCCCTGCTCCTGGTGCACAGCAGGGAAGGTGTGCTACCATGTAAGTGCCCTGGGCAGGAGACTGCTCCTGTCTGTGACTACAGTTCATCTTTACAGCATCCCCTGGAGTGTTCATCCCCACCAGAGCCATCTCCAGAGCTGTTCCATCATCTCCCCGACCCTGCTTTGCTGTCCTGTCCACGCAGGACTTGTCCTGTCTTGAGGACAGGCACCCCAGAGCCGGCACAGATGGAAGTGGGCACAACTGGCAGTGCTGCTGTGCCCCTGCCCATCAGTGACCCCACTGACACCAACCCCTGGCACCACCCTCCCACCCCATCCCTGCCCAGCCAGCACCGGGCACGAGGCTCAATATTCCCTGATCTCCCACTGACTCCAACCCCTGACACCACCCTCCCACCCCATCCCTGCCCAGCCAGCACCGGGCACAAGGCTCAAAAATCCTTAATCTCCCACTAACTCCAGGCCATGAGCCTGACCCTTGCAGGCATCTCCATCCCATTCTACCTGCAGCAGCCAGCACCATAAGGATCTCCTCCCTGCTGAGGCTTCTCCCACACCACATAGCAAGGGAACAAACTGATCCTACCCAAAAAGCTTCAAGGTAAATAACAGTGATTAAATAATTGTCTAGAGGCAACAGGGCTTACCCATTTAATAGTTTATAAAATTAGATGTTAGATCTGGTATAGATGCCTGCGCTTTGTAATAAGGAGAGAAACTAATCAGTTTAAAGATGAGTCCTTAAAGCATGGTTAGATCCCATTTACTCCCTTGAACAGAACGGGTGGATGGTTCATGTTGTAAAATGGTTTTATAAAATGTATTGAATTGTACAATGACATGTTTTATTTGCCTCCTGTGGTTTAGATTCATATTTTGCTTTAGCATAAGTTAAACAAAATTTAGATTATGATTATGTTAAGAGGATGTAACCAGTAAAGGCAGAAAATGTTGAACTCCTCAAAGTCATAAAGAATTGTCAACTGTGCAATTAGTAAAGGCTGAACATATACAGTGAAGTCTATTAAGTCAYAAATGAATGAGAAAAATGTAGTGCTTGGCAATTTAATGTGGGCATTTGTCTTAATTATTTTAAATTAATTGCTATTGGCTACAATCATTAGAAAATTTAATATTTAAGTAAGGTATACAGTATAAGCCCTCCTATAAAGTGAATCYAGCTAYATAGCCAAAGTAKTTTTAAAATTATTTARGCTAYKGAAAAGGAAGAAGTAAGAAGGGTCRATKAGCAGAGTGCTGGGGACAGCCTGGAGCTCCTTGCAGCCTGTCTCCTCTGATGCTGCCCCAGCTTGACCATCTTGAAGCCCCTTCACTGCTGTCAGGGGCACAGACCAGTCCTCTCTCCTGCCTCCTGCTGCATCATGAGACCTCATAGGTGTCCCCTTTTTGGRCACCTCTGGACAGTTTCCCCCTCAAACCCGTTCTGGCCACACGACTGCTTTCAGCCCTTGCAGCAGGACACTACACCATGAGCCTGCACTCCACCAGCAGAAGGCTGTGACATTTCTCCTCTGCATAGTCACAAGAAGATCATTATTGAGAAAAAAAAAACCCCACACCCCACTGGAGGAGCCCTCTCCAGCTGCAGCTCCTGACCCCAAGGGCTGGTGGATGCCGCTGCTGGTTGTCAGGCTCTGCACTCTCTTCCTGATTGAGGGTGCTACACCAGACAACAATGGGAACTGAAGGAGGAAAGGGGGTGTCAAAAAGCAAGTATTTCAGAAAAGCAAATGTGTTTTTTTTCTGGTGCCTTGTAGGTTAAAATTTTCTATTTCCTGTTCTGAAATACGATTTGGAGGCCGCTTGTAGCCACATTTCATTTTCTTTTTGAAATAAAGATTAAAACYGTAAGATAGATATCAGAAGGTATAAAACCCTTTTCCCAGGTTTCCATTTCCCTAACATCAAAATAAGTAGACTTGTATTTTAGGGGAAGTTCTTTAAAAGTCTCAGGTGAAAAAGCAGGTTTTTTTCTGAATTCTTTAAACCATTCCCAGTCAAGATTAGYGTGCCCCAATAGCCTTACCAAGATGATGACAGGGGCAACTGGAAAAAAAGTGAGCAGAGAAATTCTCCCCAGGGAAATGAAACAGTACACAAATTCCCACTATATGTTCTGCATCTGCAAGGAAGGAGACATGTTCCTCCAGGACTCTAATYTTCATCACTAATATTATTATTAAATATTTAAACACCACCCTAAATTTGCATGACACTTTACAGGGATAAAAGGTGCTCTCTTTGCACTGAAGATCTTAGAGCCTACGTCAGACAGAAAAAACAAAATTAGCAGGAAGAAGACATGATGAAGATTAAGAAAAGGATCTAATGCTGGTGACCCAAAAGYATTTTTAGATTGTAACAGCACGTGAGACTAGGGCTGACAAAAGCTTTGAGGGCCCTTTTTAYTTTTAGTAGTCATCCAACCACCTTTCAAACTCACAGTGGCCATGTGGACCTATTTCCCTACAGCTTTGACCCAAAGAAAGAAAATAAGRGCATCCTGTAACCACTAGAAAAGAATTTTTTTTCATCTGATTTGTCTAAGTAAAAGAGAAGTCAGGCTGCAAGAATTGGGCAGTGTGGGCTGCACAAGTGGGACAAAGGCCTGTGCTGAGCTGAGCTGAAAATTGAAGTCAGAATTTCTTGGTCCTTCAGCTTCAGTTTCCTCCATTTCGAACAATTCCCTCACTTCRTTTTCATTTCTGCCAGTGCAACTGGAGAGCCATGATGAATCGGCCTTCCCTGTCAGGCCCCCCTGGGCTGGGGCTGCTCTGGCCTTTAGCKGTGTCTGWAGATTTACAGCAKCAGGAAATCAAAGCAGCCAAGGTGRAGAAATGRAGATACTCAGCACAACTCCACCTGCATGGGTGGGTACCTGGCAAAGTACAGAGAATAGACRTCTGCAGGAATKATGCTAAAAGCCCCTCTCAAGGAGKATWATACCCTTTCTATAAWATCTGTAAMATAATTTAACATATTTTAAYGCAGYCATTGYTGCCYTGGGTAGCCAGGCCAAGCTCACCATTAAGCTGCAGTAGGACCATGCCCATCTCCTGCCTCCAGACATGGAGGGGAGCTGGCAGCCCCARCAGGAGTGAGCCCAGCCCACAGCTCTCCCTCTTCAGTGCTGCAGCCAAAACTCCACAGGGAGGTGGGCTGAGGAAGTGACAGTCGCAAGGACAAGGCCACCAAGCTTGAGAAAAAGTGGCAGACAAAGAGAAGTGMTGAGGCTCCACCAGAGGGGTCCGGCTCAGGCAGCAAAGACCCCTTCTGCGTCCTCACCGCCCATTTATTATTTTCATTCACGAATTTTGTGATCGAGAAGAACACTTTTTCTGCCTTTTAAATTTTTAAAACTGATCAATGGCAATGCGAGATTTCCCCAGGCTTCCCATAGGATACACATTTGTTGATGGAGCTGAGGCATCACAGAGAGAAGCAGCAGCACACATCAAATCCCCCGAGACACGGGCAGGACGTGCAGGGCAGGGGAGGTGCAGCACAGATCTGCAGGCACACGAGTGCCCACGCACACACACACACAGAAATGAACAAATACACACACACATACACACATAAATGCTCCCAGCAATTCAGTTAGATTAATTTGCTTTGGCTATTCCATTATTTTCCTGGTAGAGTACTTAAAGAATCAGGTTAAGCCTTTGCATTAGATACACAAACAATGCTCCTTTACCTCCACATGGGTGTTGTGAGACTTTAATTAATGTTTGTAAAGTGCTTTCAGATCCCCAGAAGAAAGGCACTATAGAAGTGTGTAGTCTGATTATTTCACAGCATACAAAAGTAGAGGTGAAAAGAAGTAGTCTCCTCCTTATACATAAAACTACTGATCTCAACTCCTGCATTTAAAAAAAACCCAAGATGTTAAGAAAGAAARGAATTCTGACCATGAACCTACTCAGGCTTCCCCTTTGCCTTTTTCATCTGATTTCTGGTTGAGTGAAATAATAAGCTATTGTATTGCTGTAAACTCTTTGTAAGTAGATTTGACTAAGACAACAGAGTTCAGTGCCAGCAGCTACTCTGATCATTCTTTTAAATGGAAATTTACCGTCTGCTGCATCACATGGAAAAAATATAGAACTATTTTTCACAGCTTGTTCACTGAACAGATTATTGGAGGGAAGAAAAAAAAAAGGCTTCATTTTCTACAGATCCCAAATCTTAGCGTAAAAAGTCTTGGCAATTTCCTTTTGAGAGGAGACAGATTTCACTTTCACATTGATTTAACAATGAGAAGTGCATCCAAAATGAGGGCCYAATTCTGAGCATTTAAATGGTTAGCCATAGCTGACTCCACAGCTTATCTACAGGAGCAAAACTATTCACATCAATAAGCCTGTGTAGGATCTGGTCTTAATATAGAACCAGTTCTCGATGTCATAAAATCTTTTTTAACAGCATCTTGTGTTACATTTAATATATTTCACATGGCCTCATAAAATAAGATAAAAGCTTGTAAGTCTAAAAGTCATATTAAAAGGATGGAAAAAAAACTCCCGAGCATGTATTCGTGTTTATTAAGTATTATCTTCATGCAACTTACATAGTTTTAACTCCAGAATTTCTGAATTGTTTCTAATCCTAATGGCAGTCATCGAGAGCTGACAATAAATAACGTAAACAGATTACAACACACTCGCTTTTTGGAAAGGAAACTCCCTCCCAAAGCTCTCTCCAGACAGGTGGTGCCTTTCATCTYGAGGCAGCAGCACAGGGCCTTACAAAGGTGCCTTCCCCCTCACTTGGGCGGGGCACGGACAGACCATGTCCTTGTCCTGCCTGTGCTGGGAAGCACAGCTGTGTGGTCTAAATTCCAAACCTAGCCCAGGAAGCTGCAGGATATCAGGCACAAGAAACATCGGCAGACATCAGGCATGGCTTGCTCTGAACAGTGTCCTAAAGAGCATCCTAAACAAGCATCCGTTCTTTAAAATGCAGAAGGGCTCCAAACAAAAAAACATCCCTGGGGCCAAGAAGGCTTCATCCTTTTCTAATGGAGGTGTTGGAGTGCCTCTCCTCCATCACGGAAAGCGTGCCTTCTCCTTCAGTCCCAGGAGGCAAAGGAAAGGATGCAGCCATGGTCCCCTGGACATCAGCTCCACTGGTCAGAGCATGGTGTTAACAATGCCAGGCTTATGGGTTTGGTCCCATAGAGATATTCACTTAAGAGTTGGCCTTGATGATTCTTGTGGGTCCCTCCCAACACAGAACATKCTGTGATTTAGGGAGAGCTTACCTGAAGCCCAGGAGCCATGGCCAGGACTTCCCAAAAGACATTAATGGAAGCCTCTGGTGTGGTATCGCTTGGATCCCACAAATTCCCCAGAGAAAAGAGGCTCATTTCTCAGTGTTTGGGGAACAATGYTCCTGGATGCTGGGGGATAGGTGGATTCAGGGATGTAAGTCAGGAGATAAATCCTGGTCTGCCTTTAGGGCTTCCAAAGGTGTTTGAGCATCTGGGTGGCTGGGTGCTTCTCCAAGGTTGGCAGTGGGGCAACCAAATGCCAGATGGGTCACCTTCCTATTCACAGTGTGGGTCCTTTACTTGTGCAAGTGTAAAGAGAATTTATTATAGAAGTGCCTTCAGCATCTCAGAGTGTGTCAGAGACCTTAGAGAGTTACTGGTATTTGTTTACCAACAAGAAAAATAAGGTAAAAATAAAGAAATCCCAGTACTATGGTATATGATCTAAGGGAATTTTCCATTTAAAAGAAAAAAAAAAACAAAAAAAAACCACAAAACACACACACAAACACACATTTTTTTCCAGCTGACATTTCCTTAGTTTATCAATGATAACCATTACCATAAGAAAATGATGAGGTCTTACCTGATGCTGCTGCTAGGAAAATGGTTTCACTACCAGAAGGCCACCACAGATGTCAGTGTTTTAGGAACCAGCAGCAGACCCACTGCTGCTCCCCCAGGAAGCACAAGCCAGAGGCAAACCCAGGGGCAATGTGGTAAACAAACACTGTGCTTCCAACCCAAGCCCTGGAAAAGAAAAGTTACTTTTGATGAACTAAAAAGAATTCCTGAGGACAACTTGCAGTAAAGATAAACTTTAACCACGATGTGACACGGCAGTCAATAAATAACTTCAGGATAATCACACGTACCTCTCTGGTAGGCAGTGGTCTAACCCAGGCAGAGATGCTTTTAGAACATGGCTGTTCTCACCAGCCCTTGATATTTTTCTTGCGATCCAGGAAACATCACATCGAAAAACCTACGCCACAGCTGTCAGGGCTTCTCTCCAGCAGATAATTAAATTCCATTGTGACAAGCGAGCTCAAGTTTAGTGACACCATCCCTGCCAACCAAACAAGAACGAGAGCCATCAGCTGCACAGACGTTGATCTGTGCTTTGCTGAAGGAAGAGGTGCCTGCAGTACTTACCAGCATCCTCCCAGGACATCTCTGAGCCCCCAGGAGATACCTGACACTAACATGAGTATGTCTCAAGGGATRGTGGTGTCTGGGTCAGTGTGCTTATGCAAGAAGGCCTGGCAAAAGTGGAGCAAGTCAACAAGTTTGAAAGACATTCAAGATCTTTTCCAAACCAATATTTAGCTTGGGTAGTTACATGGTAGGCTTTTGCTAAATGCAAAATGGTGTTCTTTTCCCATGGATCACCCTCTCAAGTTGCTTTTTTAGGTAAAGAGTTTATTTTTTCCTCATGTATGTACATCCCATATTTTTGCAAASACATCCATTTTTATTGGAATATAGCTTTTAAACTTAGCTTATCCATCAAAAATCAGATTGCACATTAGCTAGTACCTAACTCCAGCTACCTTTCCATAGCTATATTGCTTTGTATGTAAATCTGTTGTTTCTTGGTTAAGTTTTGAACTATCCAATTCTAAGTACAGCTGCAGGAAAACTGCATTTTTTTCCTCAMAAGAGAAGAATATTGCTTCTCTGCTGGTGTCCCAGAGAGACTTCCCCAATTAATAAGGAGTGGCCAGGTCTCATGTTTAAGAGCTGCATGAGCCGTATCTGTTCACTTACTTTGCTCGAGTGCTCCAAGCCAGCATTCCTGCTGCAGTAGCTCCAGAGAGGCTGGTGGGATGTCACAGTTACAGAGGCAGACATCTGCCTCGAACGTGCTGTGCCCACCAGAGAACAGCTCAGATCCTACRCAGCCTCCAGGCTCTCCCTGGGTACACAGGAGGAGGTGCATCTGGCCTCCAGGGAGGCACTCCAGGAGCCTGCTGCTTAGCCAACAGCCAGAAAATGCAGCGCATTTGAGCAGGAAATTAAACCTGACTCTCCCATAGCCTCAACAAATGGCTCAGCCAGCCTGCTGCAGCCAGTCTCTCGGAAGTGTCTCCATCCCCTCTGAGAACTGAACACTAACAWACACTTTCTGAATCAAAGCCGGCTGCCCCAGTCTGTGAGACGTCATCGCTGGCAGCTGGGCAGGGAGGCCTGGGGCTTGACAGCACCTAAATACCTGGTGGAGAGGCTTAAAAACCTGGCTAAATCAATTGGCCCCTTTCTGATCTCAGACTAGGCTCCCAAAAGCTGAGTTTATTCATCACCCTATGTGCTTTGCTAGCAGCATTGGCTTCTCTGCTTGTCAACACGCCGATTTCTGAATTCTCAGTGCAAAGGAAGCCTTTCATGGTTTGGCATCCTCTTATATGTTTATGCTTCTCAAGATATATTCTCTAGCCAAGTCTTTAAGTTCTTACATTAGTCCCCAAGCCCAGATATCAATCTGTTGCTGATCAGGTCTTTTCACATCATGCTGCTTTTGTCTGGAATGCTGTTTCTGATGTATCCAGGGAAGCTGATGTTTTTAAGAATGTGGTAATTTTTTTTTCCTTTTTATTTAAAATAACACTTGAGCACAGCTATTTCTTTTGCTATATGACTTCAGCAAGAAATTTGCCTTATAAATGCTATTATGCTGGGGAGGTCCTGATTTGCATCTTTGTCCTTGGATAGCGTAGATGCAGCACAGGGGTCCGCAAACAGAGATTGATTGATTTTTCCCCCCCTTTTATAGTCTACAATAAAAAGTTTCTTTAAAGGGGAAGAAAAGAGAGGCACATGCTTAATATTGAAGAATAGCTTGCTTGTGCTTGATACATTGGAGAAACAGTTCAAGAACACTTCATCCTCCTGCAACTATTTCCTGCACTTCTGCCAAGGTTAGGGAAACCTTGGGTTAGCTGCTGCCTGAATACCGCAGGCTGGTATCAGTCTGAACAAGTTCAGCTGACTGCTTAGATTTTCATCTTTATTCTTCCTCCCGTTGTCTTCCCACTCTGGCAAATAGAAATCACCTTCGACTTAGGGGGAGGCCTCAGCTGAAAGCACCCAACAAAGAGAATTCCCAGAGAGATGCTGGCTGGGGGGTCAAGGTCCTTTCATTGAGGCCCCTAACTCAGCTGTGCTGGTGATCAGCCAGCTGTCATGAAAATGAGACTGGTCTGGGATCAGGTGGGTCAGAAAACACAACAGTATAGTCTCATAAATGACTGAAAAATCAGACAAAAAATTTTAAAAGCAAGAGAAACTCATCTCCCTCATACTTAAACTCCCTTTTTTCACRCGAGTGAAGAAAACAAAAGTGACAGAAAGAAAAAAACATCAGGCAAGCATGACAAACTTTACCTCATTTTTCATTTGGCTTTAAATGAAAAACACTGYGGGCCAGAACAATCCTGGGATGCCAGTTGGTTTTGCACACAGCTCCTCTGACGTACAAGCCAGAAGAGCAGCACCAGGATAGAGAACAGACCGAGCGATGGATCCCAGCTCCAAACAGCTGCGGGACAATCAGCCCAGCATGACTGCAAATGGAGGCTGCAGTGCTGCTCCTGCACTCACTTCGAGCTGCTCCTGCATGAATTTCGAGCTGCCCCTTACACAGGACAGCCCTTTCACTGTCCTTTTGCACTGCTCTGGGTCTAAGGGCRCATTTTGTGTGTCTTACAGACAGAGCCACATAGGGAAACCTGGAAAAGAACTCAAACATACAACAAATTTCTCCAATAATGGCTGTCTTTTTTTGTAGTGAGAATCATGCTAATCACTGCTTTCTGTYACGGGACCATGGATTGGGCCTAATTTTAACAGCTTCAGTCATTCAGATATAGGAAACAGAGAACACAGGGATGGGAAGAGCTCAAGCACTTCAGCAGATATAGGAGAGCAGCACCTTCTGTGTGCTCCCTTGGGGAAACTGCTGAAGGCACATTGCCATGGCTACCTATCTCAACAGACAACTCTTTTTTTCCATTTATTTTGTGGCAGAAGAAGGGATCCCAGTGCCAGCTTTCTTTTTCTCCTCTCTTCCACGAGGGGATGCCAACAGTGGTTCCTGCTGGCCAGCCCACTTCCTCCCATTGTGTCTGCATGCACCAACCCCTTCAGAATCTCCTGTGTACCTGGGGCTGCCCTGCCTCTGCTCTCTGGGAGCTGCTGTGCTGCAGATACCTGGGGATGAGCTGCCAAAACCCCTGCCACAGTCCTAGAGGGATGCCAGGGAAAGGGCCCTGCTAGGGGCAAGTTCAGAAGTGGGAAATAACCTGAGAAGAACCAGAAAATGGGTTTATTGGGGAAGGAGATTTCTGGAAGGACCAGGGTGCATTTCATGACTGTCAAATCTATTTTATTATACTCCTTTTTTTTCCTTTCTGCAGAATTTTGGTTAGAAATTAGCTACTACTGGGTAATAGAGCCTCACAGACTGGTCTGGATCCCATGCAAAGAAATAYAAAGATTCCCATTATCTTTGTATCAGCTTCACAAGGCAATATATAAGCCAACTTAYATTGTTAAACACGTCTATCAATTAATTTCTGTCCAGTTAAAATTTTTTTCTTCTAAAAAATGTGTCTAAACTCATCAAAAAGGAAAGAAGGAGAGGTAGAGGGTGAGCAGAGAAAAGAAAAGGCAACGTATCATAAGCACCTTGCAATGTTACAAACATGAGAATAATCTTTTTCTAAAAGAGAAAAAAARCATTGCTAACTTTTTCACATTTTACCAAACTTTTCAATTAGGATTTCTTCTTGGCTATTTAAATATGCTTAAAGTAATGATTTGCTGTAATTTCTCTTTTTCCTTTGGAAACATACCGTGCTATTGTCAGCTTTAAAAAAGAAGCAATTTTCTGACTTTTGAGATTGAGTAGGTCATGGAAAAATTACTACTGTGGGAGCCTATAATTAAATAGAAAATGCAGCTGCACCTCTAAAAAAAATAAAATTAAGTTTATGCTATTAATACTTGAGCCTAGAATTGTATTTGACTCTTCAGACACAGGTCAGCTCCAACTGCACCTTAACTGCACAGCCACTTGCAAAGGCAGAATGATATAGCATGTACAAATGTATTGGCAAGTGTTTGCTGGTATCTGAATTAGATTCAGTGCAGCATGATTGTCATTTKCTCATGTAGTTCCTTTCTTTCCTGTTTTCCTAGAAATAGCACTACATCTTTGGGTGTTGGTTTTGTGCTTGTTTTTTTTTTTAAGGAATTCAATTAAAATAAATCCAGGTAAAATCATTGATGTCTATTGCAAATTTAACTAGAAGTACAGAAGGGGGCTTTTGAAGAAAATTATGTAGTATGTCTGAATTGAATAAAGATCTTTTCCCAGAATTTGACTAGCCATGAAATGAAGACAAGATTCTAGACAATGCCATGATACAAAATCAGTTTTTTTGCGTCTATATAAATAAAATCTATCATAAATCCTGACTGAATGTTTACATGGTACCAGATACAGCCTTTGAATTAAATTCTAAATGAAAATATTGAAAAAAAAGTGACCCACAAGAGATTTTAAAACACCCAAAATTTACAAAATTAACAAAAGCCTCACAGAGAAAATAAGATACAGACATGTAGTCTAACAACCCACGAGACTTGTTCTGTCTGATGATAAAAAAATACTTACATAGAAATCATAAAAGAAATATAAAAAATCAGAAGAAGAACAAATCAGTAAAAAAAGTATTGATTTTATTTATTAATAGTAATAAAATATCTTCTTTAAAAGAATTGCATTTAGAATAATCACTTTTCATTATTTCCTAGGGTAAAAAAAGGTGGGATTCTACAACTCTTCTACATTGCATTGTTTCATATATTAAACAATAATTTGTAAAACTACATTTTCTTAAAACCTCCTCTAATTGACTAAGTTTAAGGGTTATTTTTTCCTTTCAAYAAATAGGAATGAAACTATTCTTCTTCTTCTTCCTCTCACCAGCCAGTCTCACGTGTCCAGCTTTCTGCGCTATTACAAAGAACATACCTAAACCCATTCAGTTTATATAAATGTCTATACACTATTTATTACATGTAACAGGCTGAAATCCTTTCTTCGTGTGAAAACACCACTATTTTAATAACTTACATATCTCATCTAATACAGCTATCCACAACTACTACAAAAATGTGAGCAGCATATCTGARGTGGTAAAAAAAAAATGTTAGAAAACATTATACATAACCCAGGAAAAATCTGTTTTTTCCCGTTTCAGAGATGACTTGTGAATGACAGTGCTTTGCAGAGAGAGCTCACAAAACCTATATCATCGTGTACACGGCTTGATTAAGCCCAGAAGTGATCCTAAGAACCAGCAGTTTAATTATTTGATTTCACATCTACAGATCGCTTTCTCCCGGCTGTTTGGTCAGTGGCGTGATTTTTTTTTTTTTTTTTTTTTTTTCACTTTGTGCCGTGGAGCTGGATTTCTATTTTCCAGCTGCATATATTCCGTGGAGGAAAAGAAAACTGATCCATGAAGTTCTTATTTGCATAAAGTGCAGAAACATCTGTCACAAGATTCTTGTTGGTGGATTGAAGCATCGGGAGGTACYGCCACTGATTATCTGCCTTAATACTATTGAATTCTGTTTCTGTCAGTGGGAGCTCTGCACGAGGATGTTTAAGGAGGCAGAGAAAAGAGTTTTCTCAGGGAAGACATATTCTTACTATTACTTGAAATGAGTAATCGGTTACGTGACGCCGTCTTACATAAATRCTCAGAAATGAGCTCTGCCCCAGGAACAGCAAATGCCCTGTTCCATCTGATATCGTTTTTTTGCAAATACAGATCTTATAAAGGTATGCGATGATATAATCAGCATCCTGCAGTTGCCTACAATGCACAGCAGCTTTTTTTCGTTAAACCTCATGCAATGAATGATCTGTGTAGCAGTACTAACATTAGAAGAAAGTGCTCGATCTGCAGGGCTGTTTTGAGTTTTGATTTTGGTTTAGGGAATCAAATAAAAAAAATCTCGAGGAAGAATTATCTGTGTCTCAGATCAGGAAAAATTTCATTCTGTTTCTGTGTGTATATATAATGCATGACTACAATCATAAATATCAGGTGGAGCAGCCAATTCATTCATAAAGAATACATAAATAGAACAGAATCTCAATGAAATATAATAGCAACAACTTAAAAAAAACCAGAATTGCTCTTAGGTCAAGTATTGTTTCTAAAAACACTAGAAATTCTTTTGTTAATATAAAAAAGTCCTAATTTTGCATTACATTTTGCTCTTTTTTATTACAGATGATTTTTAAAATCCACTAACTGCTGATAAAATTGTATACACAGATTTCAGGCTGGCCTCCTCTGTCACATCACTGGGAGTCAGAAATCATTCTGATCTATGGTATGCAGTGCAGACAAAGTGCTCTTCTTAGCTCCTCTGTTTTGTGGAGTTTTTGAGAGGAAAAGAAAGTTTCTTCAATTTTACTGTCTACTCATATCAGAAGTAGCATGAAGGTGATCAACACAGCACTATTCCTTGTTTTCTGCCGAAAGCTCTGAGATAGTTGGCTCCCTAAGCTAGGTCAGCAGAGATTATTACCACATTAGTAAAATCTCATTCATCATTGTCATTGTAAAACAAAGAGGCTTTAAATATTTCTTATTCATAGCTGATCACTGTCACATGCCTGCGTGCTGCCTTTTTTYCCCCCTCACTCCTTCCCACAATCACAGATACCTCGACTCAACTGCAAATGTCCGAGTGCAGGAAATATCTGCTCGGGAGCACAGCACAATAGGGAAACTGTGAAACAATCGTAAAAATAATAATAAAAACCCAACAACTGAATCAGAAGTGATCTTTGCTCCCATCCACATATTTGTATAAAAAGTTTCTCTGGCAGTGGTTCACCAGTAGGCTGAAATCAGCTAAGATACTTCTTTGTAATTTTTTTATTTCATAAATAATACAGGAGTTTACCAACAGGAAGTTTGTGGGAAGCAACAGTAAACAGTCTAGCAATCCATCTGTTATTGCGGAATGCAAGAAAGCTGAATCAGATTCTGTGCAAGTGGACTATTTTTTGCTGTTTGTGCCAGCAAAGCTGTGTGGGAAATGGGCATTTAGAGTCATTGTTAACATGAACTCTTGTGGACCTCCTTTCTCTCCCGCCTTGCAGAAAGGGATGGCTGGGTGCAATTTCAGCAAAAAGCTCGAGAACTTCTGTGGCTCGTAAAAAAACCTGAGCAAAGCAGACAAGGCATTTGTATCAGACGTGAAAAATCCAAGTGACAGTTACAAAGGGACTTTTGCTTCCTCAAAATCAGTCTCAGAAAGAATGAGTTCAAAATTAAAACACTCACAAACTCCTGTTAGCGCCTTCCTCAGCATCAAGATATTTATCAGGAAGAAGTTGAAGGGTTGGAGGGAACCGGAGTAGGAGGAAAGGAAACAAGGAAAAATAAGGTAACGATGGAGGTTGTACTGACAGACTTTCTGTGCCAGCACAAGTAGAGAGTCAAGCAAGGGTGAAAAAAAAGCTAGTATCTTTCCTGAAGACAGACTGTTCTGCTGGCATTGGTCCACCCTTGATATATTGCTTATGAATAGAAGGCTAGGAAGAGAGCGGGGGCAGGCGTGTAAATTAGTCACTACTACTACAAAAGCAAGCTTTCCTTGCCAGCGGCAACGCTGTGTCTCACCTCAAAGATTAATTTGTAGCTCTGAAGTGTGTGTCCAAGGCAAAAAGTTGTGCTGCTAAATAGATGGAGTCAGAAGTCTAAGTACAGGATTATACACTGTGCTTACTAGGAATCACTTTTAATTTTAAGCTAAGAAATTCTGCTTATTCACAACGTGTCTGAATATTACATATTGCACTTGGTTTAGAAGAGACATTAAATACGCAGGAAACCTCTCTCCAAAACAAAGCCGGGTAAAAAGGTACATGAAGCTTTCAAGTAAGAAAAAATGTCAAATTGAGGGTCATGGTATGAGCTGATGGTGGAGCGCTGAACGCGGCCGGGGCAGCGGCGCACGGCTGCCCTGAGGGGAGGGAATTCCAGCGGGATGCTCTGACTCTTTACAATGGCAAATGGGCGCGTTTGGCCGCCGGCCGGCCCCTCACGGGCTGCCACACGCCAGCAAGAGCGCGGAGGCGACGAGCTCGCTGGGGCGGGGGTCATCGGTCCCGAACAGGGGGAGCCGCGGCCGCCCGAGCCGCTCCTCTGTGAGCTGCTGACGGCTCTGGCAGGGCCGCCATCTGCCGGGCGCTG